>NC_142951.1:129379-171879 GCF_046866305.1 Octopus bimaculoides
CAGGTAGCGGTCTCGTTCACGGCGCTCCCTCCTCCTCCTGGTTCGAAGGCTTGTATCACCAAACAGCTGGTCGGCTCTGGCTGCTGGAACTGAAACTAACACGACGCCGTTGGAAGGCAGGTTTAGAGAGGGCGCGGGCTAAGATTACGAGCCCCTTCCCATCAGTTGAAGTTTAGACAGTGTCATGTAACAACTAGCTGGTGCTGGCTACTGGAGCCTACTAGCGAGTGTTTAAAGGGAAATTTGGCTGGACGGTCAGTCGTCCACTAACACTCGTCTTACAACATTCTTGCATGTTAATTTGCTTGTGTCTACCGTGAAGGTTATTTGTTAAATTATTGCTGCTTATTGTTACATTGTGCTTGCTGGTTTCCCGTGAGGGAAACGTTGTTAAAATTCTTGACTGTATTATATTGTGAACTGTTATCCTCCCCCTTGGGGGAAGGACATATCAATTGTGTTTGCGGTTTGAACCGCGTCTCCTGTGAAAAAATATTATTCAAAAATGTGTTCTGTAGAACAACAAAACAGAATTAATTTTGCTGCCTTTGTTGGTGGCTGTGAAACTATAAGTTTAAAAATGGAAGATATACAGGCTTATTATGGCAAGATAACGAAGGAAAACGGTGAGAGTACAATAGATCCACCGAGTGAGATACTAAACAAAACTAAAGCGAGGACAATAATTTACAAGTCGAATGACACAGGAAAAAAAAAAAAAAAAAAAAAAGATTGGAATCTTTTGAGGAGAGTACAATCGAAAAGTGTCTCGGGCCGGT
Source organism: Octopus bimaculoides (assembly GCF_046866305.1). Lineage (NCBI taxonomy): Eukaryota > Metazoa > Mollusca > Cephalopoda > Octopoda > Octopodidae > Octopus > Octopus bimaculoides. Next base: position 130,159 of record NC_142951.1, read on the forward strand.
GATGAAGGAGATAAAGTACCTAGCCCGAGGCACAAGATACGCCACAATTGAAGCGAGGTTCGAGTCAATTGAGAAAGCAAGGGAGTTCTCAATTCGAACCTTGCAATGTGGCAACGTTATGCTGCTGCTGCCGCCGCTGTATCCGGGACGCAGAACGTCCCGGATAAAAATTAAGAACATTCCCCGGAGCGAAATCTCCAGAGACGCCCCACAGAATTGCCGGGGTCAATCTCTGTTGAGGTAGAAACCACGGTTGGAATTCCTCCGTTTGTTACATTACCGTCTTTGTATATTTCACTTTTAGAGGTCAAAGTTTTCTCGTTGAATGTGTACAATTTAAATCTTATGTATGTTGCCATTTCTTTTTGAATTCTTTATTATTATTTCATGTCTAAAGTTAACTCATATATTTACTTCGAAGCCTACTTTTGTCTCTTTTCCTTTCTGAAAAATGGTTTAATTACCCGATAATATATTCCTTAAAGCTATGAAAGGACAAAATCGATCACAGAATGATTTCTAATCAAATAGAATCTAAATACTGAAATTCATTTAGTCCAGCCTCATGGCCTTCGATTATGTTCTGTCCGACATATTAAATTGAAAGGAAAACGAAAATGTCGCGTGGTTGCCAATAAAATAAGTGAATGGAATTCTATTGATTTGTAATCGAGGCAAACAGTTTATACATTTTAAAGTGTAGTCGATTATATCGATCCGTGTATTTGTTTGTTATTTTGTGAACAATCAATATTAATTTATTATGATGTGTCAGAAATAGTGTAGAGTTGACAGAATCGGTAGAGTAACATTAAAGTAAATAGTATTCGCTCCCATTATGTCTCAATATGTTAATTTCAAATGCTTATGTAATACACTTTGCTTTTTATGCGTTTTCGGTCAACGATTTACGATACCAGTCATATACTGGCAGTATCTTAAATGCAAGCAATTCAAATTCATTCTGCAGCACCACGCGTGAAACGGAGGCGATGTTCGAAATCCAGATCCTTAAAAGAAGTTTCCTTCAAATATTCTCAGAGTAACATTGCCAAAAAGAGATCATTGGAGAAAAAATAAATGAGAAAACAAAAAGGAGATGGCTGGGTGGAGTGGTGCGGTGGTAAATCACAGAGAGAGAGAGAGAGAGAGAGAGAAAGAGAGAAAGAGAGAGAGAGAGAGAGATGTATATACAAACGCCGTACCTGCTGCACTCGCTCCTATTATTGTAATCAAATAAATTGTGATGCAAATTTCAAGCAAAGAAAACAAAAACTACTCATCTTGTTATCAATAATATTGGTTTTTGTTGTTGTTAATACATAACAATAAGACGGTGAACTGGCAGAGTGGTTAGGACGCCGGGCGAAATGCTTGGCGGTATTTCGTCTGCCGTTACGTTCTGAGTTCAAATTCCGCCGAGGTCGACTTTGCCATTCATCCTTTCGGGGTCGATTAAATAAGTACCAGTTACACACTGGGGTCGATGTAATCGACTTAATCCCCTTGTCTGTCCTTGTTTGTCCCCTCTATGTTTAACCCCCTGTGGGCAATAAAGAAATAAAATAATAATGAAATATCTTGTTTATTTTGCTGTTGTTTCGATTCATTTCTAAATTTGTTTCCTTTTTTTAGTTTTCTTTCCTACACGTTCTAATTACGACTTCGAAAATGGACAATTTTCGATCTGTTTTTTCCCCTCAGATAATTTAAGTGTGTAATTAAAATTGTCACTAAATTCCAAACATAAAACTTCATTTAGCTTCATAATTGAGATGGACTCTTTTAGGTTGTTTTTTTTTTGTTCATTCTTTCATTATATTTTTTGTTTGGTTTGTTCTTTCTTCCTTTCACCCCCCCCCCACACCTTGGTATTGCATATCTTTTTTTATATTGCGTATATACATGTGTTTCTTGACATATTTAATCATATATGTTTATACTTACGTATATATATATATATATATATATATATATATATATATATATATATATATATACATAAGTTTGAGTGTGTACTAACAATTGTCTCTCGATGCGGTGTATGTATATTAATAAAAGCATGAATACACAGCTATGTGGGTGTGGGTGTGTATTTTCATGTTTTATTTTATTATCTTTTAATTTTTACAGGTAACTGTCCCTTAGCAAGGTGTGTTGAGTTCAATACAGTTTATTGAAACAGAATGCATCTGAAGGCCGTCCGACCGTTAACCCTATTGTCGCTCAAATCAGTGCTTTCATTTAATTTTTGCGTCTCCAACTGTCTGTAAACAAATGAATTCATGTATATTATATTTTATATATATATATATATATATATATATATATATATATATATATATATATAGAGAGAGAGAGAGAGAGAGAGAGAGAGAGAGAGAGAGAAAGATACATATATGTGTGTGAGTGTGTCACTGTGTTTATGATTGCCTTTTCAACATTTGACAACCAGTGTTGATTTGTTACGTCACCGCAACTTAGCGGTTCAACAAAACATTGCCATAGAATAACTATAAAACTTAAAAACAATTACACATTAACGTCAATTTGTTTGACTAACCCTAGAAGGGTTTTGCTACAGCATGGCCGCAGTCCACGTAAAAAACAGGAAAACATTCACACACTCATATAGAGAGAAAGATAAAGACGAACAAACAAAAAAAAAACAAATCCACACACATTCACCTCCACATTTACACATATACACGTCTGATACTATCGCGGATGTTAGTCACTTTGTTAACGTGTTACAGCGTCAGATATGTGGTTGCTGTTATATCTGGAAATGGCTGGTTATTATTTCAAAATGCAAGCAAATTGTTTGTATCTCTACAAGTGTGTGAAATGGGGAAAAAATAATGTTGTTCATTTAATTACAGTTGTTCTTTCGTTGGGTTTCTCAGAGCTGCCTACAGATGGTGCAGAGACAATATAATTATGTTTATTTTACGTCAGTTGCCGTAAATGTGAAATAAATGTGTAAATCATATTCGTATAAAAAACAGACACGCCACACAAACTCCTACACGTGTCCGTTCATACATACACATCCGTGCACACACACACACTCAAAGATATACTCTTAAAAGCGGCGTACCTTTTCATTAGTCTCGTGACGAGATCTTTCTACACCCATGATGCACCACAGCTGTTTGTACAACATTTCACCAGCGAGGCACCTGGGTCGAAATGATGGTAGGGAAAAATAGTCTCGTGAATTCCATTTTCTTTCTCTTACATGATATATATATATATATATATATACACACGTATATAAAATTTATTAAAGAGGGCAGAAATTGATATTAATCAATGAAAACCGTGGTCTAGCATATTTAAAAAATTCGAAGATTAAAATTATATTACATACAAAAATAAGAGGAATGACCAGCAAAAGTGGACTCCTATATGCTAGAAATAGATGCCGAATCATCTACGTGGTTAGATGATTCGGCATCTATTTCTAGCATATAAGAGTCCACTTTTGCTGGTCATTCCTCTTATTTTTGAATGTAATATACACGTATATATTTATTCGTATATCTTTGTATGTGTGTGTATATCCGGATGTATGTGTATGAACGGACACGTGTAGGAGTCTGTATGGCGTTTTTTTAATTATTATTTAAACGTCTATTTCACATCTACGGCAGCTCAACTGAAGTAACATAAACATAATTATATTGTTGCTGTCCCATTTATAGACAGCTTTGAGAAATGCAACGAAAGAACAATTTAAAATAAATGAACAACGTCTTTTTAACCCCACTTCACACACTTGTAGAGATACAAGCAATTTGCTTCTAGTTTCGAATAACTACCAGCAATTTACAGATATAACAGCAACCACATATATGACGCTGTAACACGTTAGCAAAGTGTCTATTCTATAAACACCACAGACACGAAGGAATTCCTGGAGTAAATCCAGTGGCATATACATCCATACTCTTATGAATATGAGGCAGCCGAATGCTGTGAACCGGATTTAAACAGCATACCACAAGGTGTGTACCCGAATTGAAAAGTATTAGTTATATATACATAGTGGATTAAAGTTACTCGTCAATGTGCATATGTATAGTTATATACATACGAATATTTATATATATATATGTAAGTATATATATGTACATACAGATATACATACACAAATATATATATATATATATATATATATATATATATGGATAAAAACAGTTTTGATCCTTACATGTACTTTCCAATAAATTAGTTGAGTGCCCTTCTTTCGTATGTCCACTCAAACGTGTGTATATATATATATATATATATATATATATACTCAAAAGCACGTGTGCACACACACACACACACACACACACACACACACACACACCATAATTGCACATTCAGTCAAAGATCATAAGTATGTGACTGTCTACTATAGAAACAAGAGGCGCCCTCTATAGAAACAAAAAAAAACTGCTAAAAGTTTGTAATTATAGAAAGTTTTAATTTTCTTTTTGTAAGCAGATAATTCTAATTGAATCTATTCTGTATATAGGTTTCGATCTGTGTATACTTTTGCCAGAATTTCTCATTAGTTCTTTAATTGCTTTAATCGAACACCAATTACGTAGTAGTTTCAGTATGGCAGCAATTAGTATTGATGGTGTTTGCAAAGAAATTAGTTTACTTCTGCAAACGCTGTTTAGAAATAAGAAATTATATTTTCTTGATCACGATTTAAGGAAAACATGATGCCAGTATTTAATGGAATTTTTGTTGAATCATTTGCATCGTATGTTAGAATGTAATCACGTCTTCGTGATTGATTGTTTGCATAAAGATCCATACCCGAGGTTTATTGAGAAATTTTACCTATTAAGTAACTTAGGGGGACATAAAAGGAGATGCTTTAGAAATCAATTATTTGTTTTTAGTCAACGTTGACGTGTTTATATCGGACACGACATCCCGGAGGAGAACACCAGAATTCTTCTTTCTTCATTTTCTTTCTCTTTCTTTCTTTCTTTCTTTTTTGCTTAACGTGATGATTATGTGAGTTGAGTTTATAGTTTATGAAGAGATGCTTCTCTCAAAGTGATGAAGTCAGGAAAATTATCAATATTGTAGGACGTATCCTGTGTATACAAGTATATATTATCGATATCTGATGAAGGAACACGGTGAAAGATTTAAATTTAGACAAGCATGGGGGACGGGGTTGTGTGAAACTAATAACCATTTTCGGTAGAATTAGCAAAGTAAGGGAGATGAACTGCTACATCTAGAAGCCAGCAACAACATTGATGCTTTGCTGCTAGTTTACACTCCACATTCTGCAATGAATGCTTGAGAACAACAAATGCACAAAGCTTGTTACGAAATAGAGAAAGACCAGCAATACATTATTTCCATCGTATTTTTGGTAAGAGAATTGCCGATATACTGTTATTACTCGGCGCCGGGGAACGCTATTTAATTCCCAAAAGTTAATCATGAAAATTTACCAGGAAAGCGTTTAACAGTTTTCATAATCCAAGTGTAAACCCTGTGAAGTGATATCTGTGCTTAGCAGAAATTTAAATTTCTGCATATGACCTCTGGGCGAGGTGTATACATTATACTTAGATAAGAGAAAATAAGCGAAATTGTGGTATCAAATTTTGGCCCAAGGCCAGCATTTTCGTGGGGAGGGAGTCAGTCAATTACATCGATCCCAGTTTTAAACGGGGTCCTTACGTTATTGACACCGAAAGAGATGACAACAAATCATGAAAAAGAAGTCATATATAAAATCATGAAAAAGAAGTCATATATATATATATATATATATATATATATATATATATATATATATATATATATATATGACTCCTTATCTTTATTTTGGGGTCTGTACTCGGTAACATTCTTAAAATCTATTTTCTATACGATAGTACTCCAGCAAGGGCTTACCCATGATAGCTGAAAGAAACTAAATGCATATAGAGCTGTACCATTTCTTTTTCCATTTTATTTATATTATTGTTGTTATCTTGTTTTTTTACTTATCTTTTTTGGCACGATGTTTTAGGTTCGTTTTAATACAGCTTAAAGTACAGGAGATTGTTTCTACGATGTTGGAAACGGAGATAAAACGCGTTCGTTTATATTCCTGCTGCTGTTGCTATAAACTACATTTTCAGACTTTTATTCTGCCATGGATTCATTAGCTAACGCATTAATATTTGCCTGATTTATCAAGAGATGTGCTTTATAAGTCTTACAAACCTAATTAGTTACGGAACTTTCTTTCCTTAAGGGTTAGTTAATGTTTGCTTCTTGTTCTTTTTCACCTTCCTCTCATTAATGAATTAAGAATACATATGTGTATTTTAAATGTGTGTGTGTGTGTGTGTGTGTGTGTGTGTGTGTGTGTGTGTGTGTGTGTGTGTGTGTGTGTGTGTCCGTGTGTGTACTGTTGTTATGATACAAGAACTTTGCTGACTGTCTTCGAAGTTTCGGCAAGCTGAATTGTAATGGATTAGGATTATTCCTCCCTTAATATAGATTTGTTGTGACTATCTTTAGGTGTGTGGGTTTGGGAGTAGGGTGGTGGTTAGGTCTTTCTGATCGGTTGTTATTGATTAAATTTGGGGTTATGTTATTGTTTAGAATTTATTCATGCGCGTAGAAGCATGTAAAGAAGCCTATATGTGTTATCCTCTTGGTAGCTAACCACCTTTATATTGTCAAAGTAGGGGGATTAAATCCAATAACACCAAAAGCGACAAAAATGCTGTCACACAACTCTAATGCATTGCAGTCTGACGACGGCTTAGCTTCCTGAAACTTCGAAGGCACCATCAACAACATTCTTTTAGAAGAATAATAAATTTATCCTCTACAATCCATCAGATTCATGAAAAATAGCTTTTATTATAACTGAACATAACAATAATCATTATTATACATACACACGGTGCGTAAGGTATTTGAGGACATACCTTTTTTGGGTCATTGCTGCATTTTTTGCTCACTCTCTATAATCTTTGTTTCAGAAAATAATAATGGCAGGCTCCCAGCTTACTCAAGAAATGAAGAGGCATGCTGTTATTGTGGTTATAAAGGCTGAGAATAGCGATTTAGAAATATCTTGATTTTTAAAAGGTGCCAGATCTTTCGTCTACAAAGTTTGTAAGGAGACTGAAGATGGAAACCTATCACCAGTATCAGAGCATAACAAGCATTCTAAACACTCTGAAATCACCAGAACACTTGGATTTATCCAGCAAGTTCAGCAGACCATTGATAACAATCCCAGAAAGTCTAAAAGATCTCTGTGTGTCAGAAGGAACAGTCAGAAATGGTGGTCACAGGATTCGATTTCAATGAATTACTTTTACGGTATATGATACTAAATTATCGGATATCTCTCTCTCTCCCTCTCCCCTTCTCTCTCTCTCTCTCTCTCTCTCTCTCTCTCTCTCTCTCTCTCTCGTATGTGTGTGCGTGTGCATACAATTTTTTAAAATCGTACGTTTCGTCTTCAATGTGTCGTATCGTTTCGAATCCTATTTATTGGCCTTTGGAGATTTCAGTCAGCATCTCTAATCTCCTTCGTCTGGTGTATGTGTGTAGGTATGTGTGTGTATGCATGTATGCATGCATGTGTGTGTATGCATGTGTGTGCTCTTGTCGATGAAAAACAGCCTTTAAGTAAATGATGGAAATACGTATCCTTGTATTTGATCCCATTCGTATGTTGTGTTTCGTATATGTTATTGCTCCGACAAATTTTTAAAAGGTGTGTGTGTGTGTGTGTGTGTGTGTGTGTGTGTGTGTGTGTGTGTGTGTGTGTGTGTGTGTGTGTGTGTGTGTGTGCGTGCGCTGTAAATCTTTTGATATATTATGCATTTTTGAATTTAGAAGCCATTATTGCGTTCGGTATATGATTCTATTGAATTTATGTTCAGTTCAATTAAGAGTAGTTTACGCAACGCACTTAATAAATCAGTCCTTAACTCGTTTAATTATGTATTCGCCAACTTAATATATTCACAATCATACGTTTATTGATTTCATTGGAATTATATATAAACATTATGAAACTATCCGTTCGTGTTTGGATGTGAGAATACTGAATACTGAATATTGAACTGCGAAGCTTTAGAGAAACGGTTTCCACTTGTAGCATTTGTATCTTTTGCTTGTAAATATTTAGTTTCTGTAGGAAAGAGTTAGAATCAGTCGACAGGACTGAAGTGGAATTTATAAGCTCACAGTCTGTCGCTCTTCCACGCTTTATTGATTTAACCAAACCAATGCCAGCTTACTCGGCAGCTTTCTTTTTACTGTTTAACTGTTTTGCAGTTTTGGTGGCGAAGTCAAAGTTACTGTTAACGTTGCTGTTTATGAGGTCCTTGGATCAGTCGGTCCTGTTTTTTTTTTATGAGTTCCTTGGATCAGTCGGTCCTGTTTTATTTTTTATGAGTTCCTTGGATCAGTCGGTCCTGTTTTATTTTTATGAGTTCCTTGGATCAGTCGGTCCTGTTTTATTTTTTATGAGTTCCTTGGATCAGTCGGTCCTGTTTTTCTTTCAAGTGTCTCCAGCTCTACATTACATATTTTCCCCTACTATGACTTATACCTAACACTGCGCTATCTCCTGTGCTCTTCGCATTTCTAAGACGGTTTGATATGATTTATAAGAGATTTAGTTGCTATTTTAAGAAAGTCGAGTGACCACGTAGATAATCTCTCTCTTTTACCCCCTCTCTCTCTCTCTCTCTCTCTCTCTCTCTCTCTCTCTCTCTCTCTCTCTCTCTCTCTCTTCGACTCATGAAGCTATTAAGCTCAAGTGCACAGGGTCGGTAAACATCGTGAATATTTGAGATGGGAGAATTCCACCGAGGTCGACTTTGCCTTTCATTCTTTCGGGGTCGATTAAATAAATACCAGTTACGCACTGGGGTCGATGTAATCGACTTAATCCCTTTGTCCTTGTTTGTCCCCTCTATTTTTAACCCCCCACCCACCCACCCACCGTGGGTAATAAAGAAATAAATATTTGAGACGGTATAACCTGCGTTGGTCTTCATCGCTCTTTGTCACAGATATTCCACCTCACAAAGGACTAAGCTCTCTCTCTCTCTCTCTCTCTCTCTCTCTCTCTCTCTCTCTCTCTCTCTCTCTCTCTCTCTCTCTCTCTCTCTCTCTCTCCTTCAGCATCTACAAACAGTTGGTGAAGGAAACATTCTGGTTGTAAACATATTTTCTTAGTCTATAATCCCCAATTGAAGACTTTGAAGATATAACATTGGTCTAGGGTAATAAGACGGGGGGGGGGGGGGGCGGTTACCTGGTAGTCCAGGATACAGAAAGCTAAGGAGGTGGGGCGTGACTAATCGTCAGAATAATAGTAATAATAATCGTAATAATAATAATAATCCTTTCAGGCACAAGGCCGGCCTGAAATTTGCGGGAGTGGGGAAGGAGTCGATTATATCAACCGCAGTACTCAACTGTTAGTTTTTTTTATCGACCCCGAAAGGATGAAAGGCAAAGTCGACCTCGGCGGAATTTGACATCAGAACGTAAAGACGGGCGAAATGCCGTTAAGCATTTCGCCCGGCATGCTAACGATTCTGCCAGCTCACCGCCTTAATAATACTAATAACAATCACATTTTTACAAATGAGGACAACAACAAGTTAGGACACTAAGAGAAAATGACACTCCTTGGAACTTCTAGAATACTTAGAAGCGTGCTTGACAGCAGAAGGTGCCACCTCAGTCCACTCGTTGTGAACAGGTGACGTCCGTATGACATCACCAGCAATAAATGCTGTGCGACAAGTGGTAATAACAATAATCCTTTCTACTATAAGCACAAGGCTTGGAACTATAGGAGAGAAGTAGTCGATTACATCACCCTCAGTGCTCAACTAGTGCTTACTTATTCGACCCCGAGAGGATGAAAGGCGAGGTCGACCTCGGCGGAATTTGAACTCAGTAGTTAAAAATGTATGCTAACGATTCTGCCAGTTCAATAAGCCCCTCACAGTGCCTCAGAGCAAAAGCAGTTTTGTTCTGTGATTTGCAAAATTTCTGTTGGAGTTTCTGCTACATGAGAGATTAATTTGCTTTAGATGCACTAAATGAATGCATAGTTTCTATTGGGTTATAGTGGCATGCCTCTATGTGTACCATCATTGTAAAAGCATCGCTGACTGCCTCAGCAAACCCATGGAGTACGGAATTGGCCATTACCACTATTCCACTAAATTTACACACGAAATGGTAGCATTCATTCGTTTGCTTGCTTTATGAATTATTGAAATTTCTTTTCGCTCGGTTTGTAGATTTCATTCGAGCCATGTAAATGATGCCAACGTTTTGATATAGTTGTTGATATTACCGGATAGCCTGGATCAGACCTGATTGAATAGACCAGTCAGAGAATTTTTGTATATCGGTTTTATAAAGTTAACAATTAATCAATGAAGGGTTGTTATTCTTGCAAGAGAAAATTCGATGATAGAAATTAGAAAGATCTAGTGTATCCAATGGGAAAATATTTACTGAAGTAAAACCAACAGGTTCAAATAGAATAGGCCAGGACATCTTTCGAAAACGCACATGTGTTTCAAGGTCTATCGTTAGATGGCGGTATGTTATGATAATAGAGGTTTTCCGAAAGGGTACAGATTTTACAAAAACACGATTGTCGTGGAACGAGAGGACAAATATTTATTTAAAAGCTTGATAATCTTTGGAAAATAAGTTTGATCTTCTAAGAAGCATTGATGGAAGTTGGTCTCGTATCGAATTCCAAGTCTTCAAACGTTTTGCTGTTTCTCGAGTAAAAGCAACAAGAAACTGTTTATATCAAATATAGTTCAAACACAATAAATTTTATGCTGTAAAGAAGACGAACAGCAGTTTGACGTTTCGGACTAAAACATTCATTCAGGAGAAATGAAATGTCTTCTCGTATAACGAGATTTTTGAGACATCTGTTTCAATTCTCTACGCTCTGAATTCAAATCTTAGTAAAATCAAAACAGCCTTTCTTTCGCGGTGGATATAAAAGGATAACGTGGCGCATTGGCTAAATCGTAAAAATGGAGGGGGGGGGGGGGTCTCTGAACATATATTCTAGCATTTAGTGATCTGAATTCAAACCTCAAATGATTCTACTTCTGTGCTACACTAAATCTGTCGTCCACGTTTAGCACCATTATCGGGGCGAAATACCAGTTTAAGAACAATTTCTTTATCCCTCTCCCTCTATCCCCCCCTTTCTCTCGCACCCACCAGTCCCGGAAGCCTTGTAAAGGGCCAGAGGCACTGCGAGAAACATTTTTAAAAAATGGGTCAACAGATTGAGAATACCGAATGGTACTATTACTACTACTAATAATAGCTCCAGGACTTACGAGTGTATATAACATACAGAAAATAGCAATACAAGGCACCGCACAAGTCCTACGTAGAACACTTTCAATACAGTGAAAATAAGAGCACCGCAACAAACCCCAGCACAGACCCCAAGGTACACAGAACTGCACTCGGTAGTGTAGTGCAAGCACGTGATAGAAATAAGACAACAAGGAGGGGGAGAAAACAACAAGAGGAAGAAGTGGAAGAGGAAGGGACGAAAAAGAGGAGGAAGAAGAGGGAAAGAGGAGAAGGGTGGAAGAGGAATAGAAGAGGAAGAGGAATAGAAGAGGAATAGAAGAGGAATAGAAGATGAAGAAGGAGGAGGAGGAGAAAGAGGAAGTAGAGGAAGAAGACAAAGTGGAAGGGGAGGAAAAAGAGGAACAATGGGAAAAGGAAGGAGTAGAAAAACAAGAGGAGGAGGAGGAGGAGGAGGAGGCAGAATATCAAAAATAAAATCACAGATGCAAAGAGAAACGAAGACGAGAAAAGTATGAAAAATAATCGTAACCAGATGTGGATCCATAAGGGCCGTCGCGTAGGCTGCTTGGCGGGTGTTCATTCGCTCATACAAGTATCCACGGTGTACGTACACGTTTGGTTTGGTGCACACACAAAGCGAGTTAAATGGGTAGTTGGTGTTTAAATAGGTAGAGGTGGTTAAAACTAAACTTAATCTGTGTTTTGTATATTAGGATTATAATTATCAGATCTAAAATGACATTTGAGAAAAACCATTAAAAAGATGGTAAGACACACAAACAACAACAACAGAAAGTTCATATTTTTTATCTCAGATAAAAGAATTTTTTAAAAACCGCCACATGTAAAAATAGTTGAAAGAATTGCGATAAGTGTTATTCCAGTGAACCAAGGAATGGTAACAACCATTTGGCATCCCAAGGTTAGCAAGTGTTCATTCGCCGACAACTTTTCTTATCATTTTCATTCCTTTCTCACATTTTTGTGTTTATTTTTCCTCCGTTCTTCTCTCTGTTCTTTTACCTGCTTTCATTGCATCTTTCCCTCATTATATTCGCCCCTACTTTTTATGTTCAAGATGTTTCACTAATGCTTATATATATATATATATATATATATATATATATATATATATATATATATATAAACGTAAATATAGAAGAACAAGAATGAGTGCTCAACATCGCATTGATGCAGTTCTATATTTAAGAGATGAGGAATTATGTACATCATTTACAATTGACGGATATTTGTCCTCATCTTTTTTGTGGGGTATATGGCGTAGTGGTTAAGAGTGCGGGCTACTAACCTCAAGATTCTGAGTTCGATTCCAGGCAGTGACTTGAATAATAACAATAACATCGAAAAATACTTTAGGAATGAGAACCCAGGTTCGAAATTTCCCCAAGACACCTGATGAAGGCTGGAGGGTATATCAGCCGAAACGTTGTGTTAACAACAAACAAGATGAGGACAAATATCCGTCAGTTGTAAATGATGTACATAATCGCATTGACGGATAAAGATTCTTTTTCTGTGAATTAAAGCTACCACTGATTTCATATTAAGGAATACCTCAACAATTGTCAAGCCTGCCACATGAATCATCGATGTTCGTCTCCATTTTAGATTAATGGATACGAAAACCTGTATATATATATATATAGATATATATATATATATATATATATATATATATATATATATATATATATATTATAATATGTCTGGCAGAGTCATTCTCTTTTAGAGCTTTATTATTTAACACACTCACCGAGAATTTATTAATCACTACAATTGTTTCGACATATCTAGCTGGAACGGTGACTTTATAATTATACATAATATGTATGAATATACATATATTGGTTTACGTAAATGGATTTAATGAATTCAAAGTAACTGAATTCCTACAAATGAATTTAATGACTGCGTATGCGCGTATACGCAAGCATGTGCGTGTGCTTGCGTGTGTATATTTGTACGTGTGTGTGTGTGTGTGTGTGTGTGTGTGTGTGTGTGTGTGTGTGTGTGTGTGTGTGTGTGTGTGTGAATTAATTTCCAATCCTAATATTGATACAAAGTTCTGATAGATTAGAATTGCATTTCATGCGATTTCAATGTAAGGTGGCGTTGTAATTTCCGGTTGGTTGAGACTGAGATTTACATTACGCGATGTCTTAATAACCTGCACAGTGAACGCACACACTAAAAGCCTCACGTGCAGCCTCTCATCTCAACGCTGATCGCCATCCGCTCTTGACACGATGCATTTAATTCTCAGTTATTAAATTTACTTATTTGTACAATAAGTACCGCCACAGCCCGCGTCTCTAAGCATCGAAAGCCAGTCTATGGATGATTAAGGTTTGTATAGAATGAAGTTTTCGACGAAAAATTACCGATGAGTCCGGGCCAAAAGATAGTAAACCATCTAAATAGGGCCTCCTCCATATTTTTAATACATGCAGATGAGTTTGTGTACAACGATTGAATTGATTTACGGGACATGATGTGAAGTTTGGCAAAGATAAAATCAGCGATTGAAAGGAAATGATGTAAAGTTTAGTATAAATAAAATCAGGGGTCACCAAATTCTGCACCAGCAACAATTGTCCATTTTCAATAATTTTCCCGTAGTCCCTATTAAACATTTCAAAGTTCTATCTTCACAATAAGCCTCTTTTAGAAATATACTAATTCGTTTTACCTCGCTTCTTCATCGCCCAACACAAAGATAAGACATACATAATGTACATATGTGTATGTATGTATCCATATGCATGCATATTTGTATATACATTTTCTGTATGTGTCTGTGTATACACACGCACACACACATATAGATAGATATATGTACTTAAATATTCATATATACATGTATATATATATATATATGTATATATATATATATATATATAATTACTTTTACTTATTTCAGTCATTTTGACTGCAGCCATGCTGGAGCACCGCTTTTAGTCGAGCAAATCAATCCCAGGACTTAGTCTTTGTAAGCTTAGTACTTCTTCTATCGGTCTCTTTTGCCGAACCGCTAATGTACGGGGACGTAAACACACCAGCATCGGTTGTCAAGTGATGTTAGGGAGAGAGAGAGGAAGAGAGAGGAGAAGGGGAATCCCCCTTCTATTCACCATTCATTTATTTATTTAGTCATTTGCCATTGTATTGGAATGGGTTTAAGGAGGGTGACCTCTTCAAGAAATAAATACACATGGTGACCTCTTCAAGAAAAAAATATACAGAAAGTCTTGCCTTCTTTCTTCCCCCCTCCTTTCTTCTTTTCTTCCTTTTTCTCCTCTTTGAGTTATATGTAGAATACAAACTGCATTCCAAAATTCTGGCGACCTTTTTTCTCATTCAAATGCAAAGGTAAAGGCGGACAAATGGACAAAATCCCTAAGACCCCGTACCAATGACGAAAATAATCAAAAAGTCAGATATACCTGTATCGCCGTAATTTCGAACTTTGAGAAAATATTCCTCAGTTTATCCTCAGCGAATCTTCCTGAGCCAGGGTTAAAGAGCTTGTTAATCTCTCAACCGATTTGTGCGATGACTGTTTTTAATGCTGCAGCAAATATATATATGTGTGTATGTGTGTGTGTGTGTGTGTGTGTGTGTGTGTGTGTGTGTGTGTGTGTGTGTGTGTGTGTGTGTGTGTGTGTGTGTGTGTGTGTGTGTGTGTGTGTGGATGGATGGACGAGTAGATGAATGGATGTATCTTTGTTTCGATGTGAGTGACTGTGTATGCTTGTCTGTATAAGAACACATTGTGTTTAAAGACGAACAATAATGGGTACAGATAGAGAGAGAGGAGAGAGAATACGAGAAAGAGAGAGAATGCGAGAAAGAGAGGAGAGAGAATGCGAGAAAGAGATAGAGGCAGAAAATATGGAAATCAGGTAAACTATTCTCTATTATGATCTATCAATTGAATTCAGTGCAAATCATTGATTAACCGTCAAATAGGACAAGTTCAGATTCTTGTTTGTTATATTTTTACTCCGTGTGGCTTTTAGTATTGCTGCTGTTCCCATTTATAATTATATAGATTGTGTGTGTGTGTGTGTGTGTGTGTGATCTCGATATTCCTAAGTGCATTCTTTCTTCAAGAACGTTTTTGATATCAATCTATATAGAGGGAGGTAGAGATAGATACATACATCTACGTGCATACATATATCTATATACACACACACATTCATACACAAACGTTTATATTTCGTTTATTTCTTTAATGTTTTTAGAGATTTTTCGTTTTATGTTTGACATATTTTCACCTTTAATTATATAAAAAAAAAATTCAGCTTCGTATAAAGAAAAATGGAAAGAGTAGGAAGCAACAACAACTCCAACAATAACAAAAAAGAATTCGTGATAAATATCGATAGAAGAAATGGCATTTGGCTACTTGTCAAATACCAGCTGTTTTTAGTGTTCAGGACGAACTGCTAAGAATTGATATCACGTGACTGGTGTTCTCCGATACCCACACATATAAACGTAGACAAACACACACACACACACACACACATGCACTCACACACATACCAGACAGACGAATATTATTAATGGTTAATTCAGAAGTGCCATTACAGAAACTGCAAAAACAAACGTGAAAATAATATTTTTCCCATCTCAAAATCGTTCTCCCTCCCTCCTTCTTCCTCTCTCTCTCTCTCTCGTGTTATTTCCCTTTCTCTATCGTTTTCTATTTCTCTCTTTTTCCATTAACCAACATATTATGTGTTATAAAGCCACTGCACTTTATAACTCATATCCACCAATATCTTCTCACCTTACTGCCCCAGCTTTGGCAATCGATAAAGCTTTAATATTAGTATAAGTGGGAAATAAATGAATAAATAAATAAATAAATAAATAAAATGGCGTCTGAAACTCCGTAAGGTGTTGATTCCATTCTCTTGAAGATTTTTCATAATATTTTTAAGATTTTAAAGAAACAAGTTGGTATTTTCTGATGTAATTTTTCCCCGAAAGTTTAACCAACGTAAATACATGAAGAGTTTCAGCCGAGAGTGAAAATCGTAGCCACAAAAGCTGGAAGTTAATCTTCGCTGTTTCGCTGGTTTTTGGTGAATATTGATTTCTTTGCAATAGTCTCGATAATACGAAGAAAGCAAATCATGAATATATGTGTGCGTGTGTGTGAGAGAGCGTGTGTGTGAGAGCGTGTGTGTGTGTGTGTGTGTTGACAGAAGTAGCTACTCAGAAATAAATGTTATTCAGACGAGTTAGTAGGATATCAATAATGATTTACCTGCTCTTCGGGATTACCCTATTACCATTGTAGATTAAATACTTCTTTTTCTCAACGCACTACTTGTGCTAACGCCCAAACATCTCTTACACCTCAGTGACCACGATACCATTACATGCACCACAAAGGGATGTGAACAATTTGTGGCCAATCAAAACAACCGAAACCTGCCAAAGAACATTTCACTAAACAGTAGAATATTCTGTATTTCGTTTTCTTGTGTAATTGTTATTATTTCACAGACACGTCTAATAAAAATCACAACAGGGTCCAAACTCCCTCTCTTCCCTCTTTTGTTTTTTTACTTTTTTGACATAAAAAACTAATATGAAATCCTAATTTCACTTAAGAGGATGTCACTATTTAATCTAAGGGACAAGTAACATCTCCGACTGCCCCTCTGTCAGTTTCGATGTCATTTATGGGAAGGTTTGATTATATATGCCAGGCATCACGACAATCTAAACTAACGCAAAAGGCCAAAGAGATTCGTAACATCACGACGGTTCATTGCACCAATGACAGCACAACAACCGTGTTGGTAAACCATAAACCGTGCGGAGGAACTTGAACTGTTATTGTACTGTTCAGGATTAGCTTTTAGCTTCATTCGATGACAATCGAGCAAATTCGCTTGAAAGAGAAAGATTATCCGCTGAGTCGCGACGCCTCGGTGCATCATAAAATAAGTACCGAATGGTGGCTTTTGAGTAGTGTGGCACGACTCAGGAGTAATTTGTTCTTTCATTAGTCAACCAAGCAAATAAACAAGAAAGAGAAAGGAGGCTTGCTTCCGTAGAAACACAATGGCTCAGTGCATCATTAATACCGCATCAGTCATGTGGTGATTCTTCAGCTGTGTCGTACTGCTCGGATTGTAGCTTATAGCTTCGTTAGATACTAGGAAACTCTAATAACTCATATACCGATACCAAATATTACAACAGCTTAGCTATTTATTTATTTACTGCACAAAATCCGATTGTGCTTAAGTGGTTATTAACTGAATGTGGCCGAATGCATCCAAATAACTCGTTTTCAGCATATTGGTAAATAATAACGAGTACACAAAATTGAAGCTTAAGAATTTCAAGTAAAGGAAGGGCACACCTTCTTCTCTCAATATTTTGATCTGTTTCCACGCCATAATAAATATTTAATTCAAGTACCTCTAAAACTGCATTATCATCTAATGTTACCTCGCTGTCTTGAACTTTTCTTGGAGAGAGAGAGAAAGATTTTAATTAAATTTTAATTTAGCAGATCTTTGTTCAGTTTACCATTTGTCGAAAGTTTGTTGGAATTAGGCACAGCTTAATGGTATTTTCCAATCCTACATTGGTTAGATTGTAATGTCGTGAGAGAAAACACCGTCACCAACGTTAGGTTACATTGAATAACATGATCTCACAGACGTTATATGTGAAAGAAAAATCGGGATGAAGCCGGCTTTGATCCTAGAAACAATGACTCGATCGGGCCTTAACCGAGGGTTAAACAACGTCAACAACAATAACGACGACGAATCAAATTACTAATATGAAACTACTGGAATTCTGAAATGTGATGATTTGTTCAGAATCTCAAAATATATCCTCTTCTAAGATTGTTTCTTCAAGGCTCAAGCCTCTCTCTCTCTCTCTCTCTCTCTCTCTCTCTCTCTCTCTCTCTCTCTCTCTCTCTCTATTTATGAGGCAGCTTATATCCCTGAAGAAGGATACTACTGTCCCAAACATTGGACTTTCCAATTCCCATACTAACCCACAGTACTCTTTTTGTCGTTTTACGATATATATATATATATATATATATATACATATCTTCTGGTTAAGCGTAATAAATTAAGAGCATCACAAGTAGTAGATTAACTAATAAAGAGAATATCCTCCAATCTGGACAACGGCAGAGGGTGCTCTAATAGATTTAATAAATTGTTTGGTGCCAAATTCTGAGACGGTTACCAATAATACAGATACCTAGATATTGATTTGCCTCACTTAAAAAACAACCCGCGATACAGTTAGATTACACGTTCTGATAACCACAATCACATATCTCTTTCTAGCAGCAAAAATCAATAATGCTAAAAACGCATATTATTTCTTTATTTATGGAACTAAAATACGAACAAATCAACAACTTTCATTTTGCACCTCATTTTCCGAGACACCGATTCAACTTGATAACGAAAAATAGATATTGTTTCGTTTCTTTTTTTTCTTTTTTTTTTGGTCTTGTCCTTTTCAATTAATTCCACTGATATCTACCCATTAATTAATTAATTAATAAAAAAAACTTTAATTGATTTCTTTTCGCTTTACATTTTTCGTATAAACAGTAAATCCAGTTTATTTTCTCTTTTATTTTAAACCATATAGATGGCGCCATTGTAAGTATTTTTCAACATTTATACAAGTCGCCGATCAATTTCTAAGATAAAACTTATATCATACTTTTTTTATATATCTTTTATCTATTTTGTATTTATTTATTCATTATCGACATTAATTTAAGCATTTTCATTTCTTCACAATTTGTGGTCAAGATTTTCCACTCATTCCTAATTATTTCTAAATATCAACTATAACAAAAATGAATTGTATGTTAAACTTATTTAATATTTAAATGTGCTATTGTTCAGATGTCATCTACGGATGTAGACCACGCTCCTCTATGGAAAAATTAAGAACAATTATTTTAATGTCCATTTAAGGTAAACGTTCTTGTAACTGTTATTGCTGCTGCTGCTGCTGCTGCTATTTGATCTCGAGTCTGCTAGGATCAATCGGAGGCGGCGGCAGTTGTGGTGATGGCGTTGTTATTACATCTGCGTTGCTTATATAATAATTAAGAACTATTAACAACACATCTCAAATCTCGAGAGCTTTACTAAAGATTGTTACAAGGTAGAAATTTAATCATTATCTGCCATCCAGCGCAGCTGTTTGGATGTTTCACAAGAACAGTTTTGCCAACAGGAGGCATTTAATCTACAATATATTATACACTTTGCCCATCTGATGAAGAATTTATCAGCACAAGAAGATAGACATTCCAACAAAGGAATGAAAAAGATAGTCGGAAATGGAGGACATAAATCACCACACCACTTTCATTAAAAGGAGAATTATAATTGAGATCCTAGCAACTTGTCTGAAGGCAATATTTTTCTGGGTAACAATTTCTATCGCCATTTGTATAAATATTTCAATAATAATTCAACTTTCTTTCCTCCATTACGTCTTGCGGTCGTTCTTCAGACGCACACAACTGTCAATTCCACCGTTAACAATGCAAGACGGTTTACGTCAGAGTTTTTTTAATATGTCTGCACCAACATATAAGCATACAAATATGCATACACAAACACATACACACATGCATGTACACACATACGCATATAGACACATCTATATACGCACATACACCAAACCTCCTCTAAATCACACATCCTGCTCTCTTTAAAAAGTAAAGATACTTTCAGATTTGTAGTCTCTGATACACACAAAAACGGATGGAAAGCTTTATGCATCACACAACTGAAAAAGTGATGATCACCATTTACAAAGAAAATAAAAGAATATCAAAGGAGGGAAACTGGACACTTTGTTAAAAGGACAAACAACAGACGTTGAGTGAGGATAACCAAGAGAATGTCGACGAGTTAGAAAAAGACATTATTTCACATTTCACTGAATGAACACACCACCACCACCTCACAGCTCCACCCCCAATCAAGTATCTTGTTTTGACCATTCACTATTTCCTTTCAGCTCTTATTCATCAACACCCTTTCACTCCCACACTGATTAACAAACTCCAACCCCAAACACACCCAAATCCCATATATAAGAATCACAAAACCCCAAACCCTCAGATCTGTTTGATAACAAATGCGAGAAAGTTCTCCAGAAAGAATTTTTTAACAAAGATTTTTTTCTAAAAAATCCCCCCTCCCCAAAGTTAATAAAGAATTTACTAAATCTACGAACTAAAGAGTAAAATTTATATTAATAAAAAAAGCTAAAAACAATAAATTAAACTGATTAGAACTACCACTGAAGACATTCTTTTTCCTTTTTCAAATATATATATATATATATATATAGACGTCTGATTAATAAGTATCCGGACTGTCGCCATTGTAACGAAGTTAAATTAAAGCACGCAGAGTGAAGCTGCATGGCACAGATTGATCCTGACCTTTGCTGTGCATGTGCACAAAGTTTTAACGTTGTAGCTCACCTCCGCGGTTTACAGCAGTACTTGGAAGGAAGGTGTGTAATGTGTGATCGTCGCATTGGCCATAACAAAGAAAGTTGTCATGGCGAGTGAGAGAGAATAGAGTCCCTTCTGTAAATCAGTTGAAATATTCATTATTGCCATGTATAGCATCAGATGTAGATTTATTTTGTGATGATGATGATGATGATGAGGAGGAGGAGGAGGAGGAGGAGGAGGAGGATGAGGAGGAGGAGGAGGAGGAGGAGGAGGAGGAGGAGGAGGAGGGGGAGGAGGGGGAGGAGGAGGAGGAGGAGGGGGAGGAGGAGGAGGAGGAGGAGGAGGAGGAGGAGGAGGAGGAGGAGGAGGGTATCCGTCGCAAGGAAATAATGTAATAATGACCATCAGGATCATAATGATGATGATGATGGTGATTGTGATGAGAACGCTGAGTATCATTATTGTAATCATCGACATCGTCACAGCCAATAAAACATCGACAACCATATTACAATCGCAGAAGCTGGTAACCCTGTATAATATCCCGCCCCGACCTGTCCCCCCCCCCCCCACACACACTGTCCGCCATCTTCTTCCTCCACCATCCTTGTCTCTCCTACCACCTCCTACCTAATCATTCTGTCGAATGTAGACATCATAACAATCGTCATCCATATAACCTTTAGAGTCGCCATAAATATTACATATCGATATTTTCTTAAAGCAAATATCGAACTCTGATACGTCACCAATATCTTATCAATATTATCTCCTTCAGTTGATGTAGTTTTCACCCAAGTGATTATTGGCAACCATTCAGACATGTCATGTGACCTCACCGTTTTTCATTTTGTTTTTAGCAGTTTTTTTTTCTCTTAATTCTAGACATCATTACTATTCTTCATACTAAAACTATTATTGTCATTATTGTTGCTGTTGTTGATGATATTTTCTTTTTCCTCTTCTTGTTCTTCGTATTACTTAGGTTTGTGCATGAAGCAAGTACTGTGTAAGTTCAAGTGTATGCGTCTATATATCTGCAAATATACGTACATACATTTATATATATATTTGCATATCAATATATATAATTATACTTTTTTCTTTATATAAGTGTGTTTTTGTGTGTATTCCTGTCAATATATTTACAGGATTAGCCACGCAACGCAGCCTCGATTAATCGTCCATTCGCTGTTCACTCTCCGCGACGGAATAATAACCAGAAACGAACTGAAACACCACCGTTCGCTTCGTTATTCGGGGATCCACTACACGACGCCTGGCGTGGATTAAACCGTCACAACCTATTATATACCTGCCATAAGTCACCGTGAATATAGTTTCCACTGCATTTTTCAGATGATATATAAAATATTTCCTTGCGATGGCTAAAGGAATCGTTTCGTTTCTTACACCATTTCAAGCTGTTGCATTCATTCATATTCATTCATCCATGTATAGCTAGATTTACATATAAGTCAATGTAAATTTATGAAAACAAATCATTTCAGCAGATGATGAGATTAGACAAAATATGTAAAGTGATGCCAAAAAAAAAAAAGAAAATTTTAAAGAGTATTCTATTACCGTAAATATATTATTTTAGATTCCCGTAATATTTCGAGGCAGATTCCCCTTTCCAATATAACAAAAAGGAAAGTAATCTAAAAGCTCAAAGAAAAATGTTACCAGCGAGCCACACTCTCACTCTCTCTCTCATATATATATATATATATATATATATATATATATATATATATATATATATAGATAGATAGATAGATAGATAGATAGATAGATAGATAGATAGATAGATAGATAGAGAGAGAGAGAGAGAGAGAGAGAGAGAGAGACTGCAGCGATGCTGGGGCAACACTTTGAATTTTTAGTCGAATGAATTAACTCCAGTACTTCTTTTTTTAAAGCCTCGTGCTTATTCTGTCGGTATCTTTTGCCGCGCCACTAAGTTACAGGAACATAAACACACCAGCAGCGGTTGTCAAGCGGTGGTGGTGGAAAAACACGGACAGAAAGAGACACACACATAGATATACATATGTTATATATATATATATATATATATATATATATATATGCACGATGGTCTGTCAAATCTACTCACAAGGCTTTGGATGGCCCGAGGCAATTGTAGGAAAGACTTGCCCAAGCTGCCACGCAATGGAACTGAAACTGGAACCATGTGGTTGGGAAGCAAGCTTCTTACTACACAGTTACGCCTGCAAATCCATATATATATATATATGTGTGTGTGTGTGTGTGTGTGTGTGTGTGTGTGTGTGTGTGTGTGTGTTTGCACATACGAACACAGAAACATATATATTTATGAAGAAAGTGTATGAGTGGGCATCTTTTGAAAGTGTTACGTTGCTTAAAACAATCTTTAAAAACAATTAGTACAGACCTGATGGATGAGATATGATGAGATTTATGTAAGAAGCCTCAGGCTCAACATCAGGGAATCTAAGGATTGAAACTATAATTTCTTCACTGACTCTTTCCTCGGAATGCAAATCCACCTCAGCGGAATTTGAGCTCAGAACTTTTAAGTTCGCACCTTGTTACCATAAGCTATTTCATCCGAATCTGAGATTTAAACTTATTTAAACTGAGTGATATTTTTTTAAAAACCATTCAAACTAAAACGAACATCATGACAAAAATCTGAGAAAGTATTAGAATTGATCGACTTGAAGCACCATTAGATTTAGTAGAATATTTGTAAGTGAAAGGAATTTGATAACAATCAGATCAAGGCGTAGGGGAAACATACACGGTGCATGGCGTGAAGGTATGTGTATGTATATATACATATATGTATGTGTGTGAATGTACGTATGTATATATATATATGCATACAGACATATATATATATATATATATATATATATATATATATATATGCATACAGACATATATATGTATATATATATATATATGCATACATATATATATATATATATATATATATATATATATGCATACAGACATATATATATATATATATATATATATATATATATATATATATATACACTTAAACAGATATATGTGAGTTACATACATATATCTGCGTACATACATACACACACACACATATACGTGTGTATATATATACTTACACACACTACTGGATATACATTGTTGGTATGTCCGTGTGTATATACACGTAAACGTATCTATGTATGTTAACAGTGGTGTTTATGTGTGTGTGTGTGTGTGTGTGTGTGTGTGTGTGTGTGTGTGTGTGTGTGTGTGTGTGTGTGTGTGTGTGTGTGTGTGGATATCGCTTCCCTGTCAGCAGCAGCAGAAGCAGCAGTAGCAACACATTAATGCATTTACTTTAATTTACGGAAGATTTCAGTTTCCGCATATCCAATATAACTTGGCTTACGTCATTAAGATATTGTATTAATTGTCGACCACACACAAGCGCGCTACGCACACGCGCACACACACACCTCTACACATGAATATGTATGTGCATATACGCACATGTATATGCATGTACGCTTATATATATGCGTGTGCATATATATATTATACGTGTATATATATATATATATATATATATATATATATATGTGTGTGTGTGTGTGTGTGTATATATATTATACATGTGTGTGTATGTGTGTATATATATATTATATGTGTGTGTGTGTGTATATATACACACATGTATAGAGAGAGGTAGATAGACAGAGAGAGAGAGAGAGAGAAGAAAGTGAGAGGGAGAGAGAGAGAGAAGAAGAAAGTGAGAGGGAGAGAGAGAGAGAAGAAGAAAGTGAGAGGGAGAGAGAGAGAGAAGAAGAAAGTGAGAGGGAGAGAGTGAGAGAGAGAGGGAGAGAGAGAGAGAAGAAGAAAGTGAGAGGGAGAGAGAGAGAGAGAGAGAGAGAGAGAGAGAGAGTGATATAGGTGAGTAAACTGTCAACTTTTGATCTAAGAACCATATCTACCCACCTTACCCAACGTTTTCAGTTCTCTTCCCGATAATGGTTTTCGGTGTGTAAAATATAATTAAAGACACTTTACAGCTCCTCCATTAATGCGTGTGTTTGTATATATGTATGAATGTGTGCGTGTGTGTGTGTATCTGTGTGTATGTGTGCTTGCGTACGTGTGTGCGCACATAATGTAATGTGGATTCGATGATAAAAATGAAGAGAAGAAAATACCAAGTAAAGCGAAGCATCTGGAAATTTCTGCGGCCAAAGTGAATCCGCAGAGTTGAGGACTTTCTGCGCAGCTGGTTCAGAAGTTGTTTTGGTTCTCGTCGTTGTGTAGGGACCTGCATGTCAAAGAACAAAGCCAACGTTTTCTCTGCGTGTTATGAAAGGCGACTGTAAAGGCTTCCGGTAAGATTTGCACACCAATCTCGAAGAAACCTTATCAACAACGATTACCCACTATCATCATTTAAAGCCTGCTTTCCGGACTGGCATGAGTTAGACTAGTTTTATATATATATACATACAAACACACACACACACACATATATATATATATATATATATATATATATATATATATATATATATATATATATATATGTATATATACACACACACACATGTGTATATGCAAACTGCAAGACCTGCTCCGGACCCACGAGACATTTCAAAACCCATAATGATCCTCTATCTGAGAAGCGTAACCGTTAGACAAATTCTGTAAGCCCCCCCCCCCTCTCACCAAGTTCATGAGTCACTGCCGATCTCACGTTCGTAGGAACAATCACTTGGCAGTCAACTTCTCAGCGATGGTCATGCTGTACACACACACACACACACACACACACACACACACATATATATATATATATATATATATATATATATATATATATATATATATATATATATATATACACACACACGCATATATGCATACACATATTTGTAGACATACAAGCATAAACATATACTTACGCATACATACATATGGATATACATATCTCTGTCTCTATGTATGTATGTGTATGTGCATGTATACGTATGTGTCTAACGACAGAGATTGTTGGTCTCACACCTACATACACATACGTACTTAAGTATGTATATAGTAACTGCTATTTAATGGCATTTTCTGTTAACATGACCCCAGAAGCTTCAATGAAGCAATAATTAAACTCTCCGTATCGAATTGTCAGATACAAATTATGGTGCTGTCAAGCATCAATATTGATATCTTGCACAATTAATTCCAGCTGCAAGCAGATAGTTTTCCTCTGAAATGGAATCACATTCTCTGGCCGCCGCCTCCTGCCGCATGTCAAGGCAAACTTTCATTATCTCTCTTCTCTTTTCTATCTATCTTTTCATATGTATGTATGAATGAATCTATGTATGTAAGTAGATAGATAGATAGATAGATAGATAGATAGATAGATAGATAGATAGATAGATGGATAGAAGTAAAATGAGGGTCCCGATGGAATCAGGTACTTGCAAAGGTATGAACCAAGTAGTGTTGGGTAGTGTCTGTTGTTCCGGCTTATGGTCGATGAGAGTCGAAATATCAGATGCGATATTTCGGTTGGGTACACAGAGAAAACCAACCCTATGAATATTTAGTGCATAAGGGGCTGGTCCAAATTACGAGTAACTTTGAGTAGTACGTTGTTGGTATACTCTAGAGTGTCCGACAAGTTGTAAGTCCCCTTAGTCTATTACAATCAAATGAATAATTACATCCGATGGACAATTGTCAGCTCACTACAGCTGTTTCTTACGCAACTTTTAATAGAAGAATGGGAACTGCTGGCCTCGATAGACATATCCCTGCTGTATTCGTGGATATTCTTTTGTTCTGTAAAATTTCTTCCCATTTGATGATTACGGTCTTTCATAATCATACAATGTTCTCATTCTTCTATTAAAAGTTCTGCAAGAAACAGAAGTAATGAGCTGACAATTATCCATTTGATTATATATATATATATATATATATATATATATATATATATATATATATATGCGTATAAGAAGGGATGACCACTAAGTGGACATCCGATATGCTAGAAAGAGGTCATCGACGACCCAACCACAAAGAAAAATAATGTTCTCCAGAAAAAAAAACAGTGAAGTTTCTTGAGCTGTCTCCAGGCATAAACTCACCCGAAAGTGCGGAAATGGTTAAATAATGATTCATTAGAGATGATGACATTGTCCATCGAGCTATTAGTCAATTCTGAGAGTCGAGACACCATTTTTACTGCTTATCAACTTTGATAAGGAGCAGGAAAGCGTTAGCAATTGCAGCCCCACCCTCCACCCTGTGGGGCTCAAACGGTTTCGGTTGACACAGATCGGTTTTTATTGGTGCTTTAGATCTGCCGTCATTTTTGCAGCAGAGGTTCAATGGCTTTTCAAATACAATGTATTTCACCATTTTGCGGCCCATTTCTGTGAGTTTTGCTTTGCATCCTGAATTACACTTGCCAGATCTGGTTTTACCCTAATTTGCGACTATGAAATTCGTGAGACCGTACATCTTGAAACATTGAATAATTCAACCGTTTTAGTGATTGAAGTTCCAGCCATTCACACTCCAACAATTCGTCCTCTTTGAAAATTAGATTGGTCGGGCATTTGAACTTATACCTCGGAAAAAAATAAACAAACACGGCGGGCCATATGAAAAAGTATATCGAAAGGATCAATTTGAATTTATCACAGATGGATAAAAAACACGAGTACATGTATACAGGCGAGAAGAGTTAAAGAGCTGAAGTAAATAATACGAATGAAATCATGTAGGATATTGATTTTGTAGCTGGATCGTTCTTTAGTTACAACTGGAAGTTCCACCGTTTCAGGATCTCCTGGGGATGGGATTGAATCCACATTTTGCTAAATGCTAATCTCCAAATTTACGATATTCGTGATTTCATTTTTATTGCAAATGATATTTGTAATTGCCTTTCTACTTATTTGTTTGAGGGTGTCATGGCAACTATTGTAGTATTTCTTGCTTGGAGTTATTTAAACGTTTATATACTTTTTTGCGGCAAGCACTGATCTGGAACTGTTTGGGTGAAATTTTCCACCTGAATAACTCAATAGTCCAACCGTACACTCGTAATTATATATAGACGACTTGTCTTATTTATCGTTTATTCTCAAGAACCGAAATAACAACTTCAGTAAAAGAAATCTGACAATATCTCATGAAGACGCCGTTTTTAATACAAAATCGATCGGTTGCAATAATTCCTTAGCATCAAATTGTTTCAAGGAAACCAATGTAATAGACATAAATACGAAGTAATAGGAAGGAAAAACAAAAACAGAATGAACAATTTCTCGGGTATATTCCTTCATTTTCGATTTATGTGAGTACAAAATTAAGCGCAAAATTGCTTTAGCTCGTAAAATAATTCATTTTTCACACGGAAATTAAGCAAAGATGATTTTTTTTTTTTAATTTGACTTTAATGATGTGCATTAGTAATTTTGTAATAGCTATGAAGAAAAAACAAAGAATGAAAAATTTAAATAAGTAGAAGTTTGGAAACGAAGCAAGAGATATACAATCGACTGCACTAAGTGAAAAACGCCTCGAGGAATTTATAAAATACATTATAAGTATAAATAGCATAGATGATATAGGTTTGACGGTGAACTAATTCAAGAGTTGTGTCCAGAAGTACGAATATAAAAAGGAAAGTGGAGAGGATAGGTGTACTCCACATTTCATGAAATGGCCACCTTTAGATCCCAATGTACACAACTAACTAGAACAAGTCAATGAGTACATGAAGTACATTTTAGTACCAGTTTCTGTCTAAAAGACGGAAACCAGTACTAAAATGTACTTCATGATAAAATTATTTAGCATTTTCTACCTTGTCTTATTTTCGTTATATATATCAAGTCGTGTGTTACTTTTCTACCGTTTATATATATACATATTATATCTTGTGAGAATGATTACCATGATACATTTCAGATACAAATGTTAGTGGTTTTCAACATCAAATGTCTTCCAAAATGCTTACTGGTACTTTCGATTGTAAGTGGAGAAATTTTTAAGTGAATGAGGTCGTAGACGACCGAGCTGAACATAGTCAAAACTCTTTTGTTCTAATTACGCACTGTTATAGTTTAGAATAATTTACTTTTGTCGAAGCATCGTCTGTATTTCGTTTCAAGAATCTCCGCTCGTTTCTACTTCAAAAAAATGGATTGACGTTTTCCATTACCAGTAAAAAGAAAAAAAATACGTTACCTGAGTTAATGCAAGTTAATAAACGAATAAATTATTTTCTCTTTTGGTTAATTCATTGACACTTAAAAAAAAAAAAAGAAAAGATTTCAGAAATGTGTTTATAGATGTGATTTAAATAACAAGGTTTGTTGCAGCAACTTCATCGAGTGAACTTCAAAAAATAGCTTCCAGTAGATTTAATTTGAGGAGGAGGAGGAGGAGTATGAAGTGTGCTTCACTTCGGAATACGTTGGAAACGCTGAAGAAGACCATCACGTGGAGGATCCTCTTCAGAGACCAAAAGAAAGAAACGAATCGCGATCTGAAGAAAGTGAAGATTAACAGAATGTAGTTTGGAAATGCATAAATTAGGAGAGGAAATATATAATACCGGTTCCATGGAAACAGATATAAAGATTACCATTGTCAGAGAACAATAAAATAAGAAACAATTTAGGAGAATCGTTGTTCAAGTAAATAATTATAGAAAATGAGGATTTGGCACGGCCCACAAGAATTATTAATTGGTTGACTCATAATTGCGTTCAGTTCCATTACGTGTTATCTTGAAAAAGCGCCTTCTACGGTAGCCTCAAGTCGATTAATGCAATGTGAGTGAATTTGGTGGACGAAAATTGTGTGAAACAGCGGTTCGGTTAAAGAGACCGATAAAATAAGTATGAGACTTAATAAGTACGGGTGTGTGTTATTTGTTTGACTAAACACTTCAAGGTGGTGCTCCAGCATGGCCGCAGTCTAATACACCGAAACAAGTCAAAGATAACCAAAAGAACTACTACAACAACTGTACAAATGATTATCGGAAAAAGATGAGGTGACGCCGCCAACAACGGCGTGCCATGACATGTCATTCAGAAGAACCAATTTTGGGCTGCTTGGGAAACAATTTCGCAACGGAGCAAAAACCTCCTGAATTCCTACAAAATTTGCTTCTTCTAAAATAATCTTATAACATAATACTTCACCAGTTGTTACATTCACGAGGAACATCTATAGGAAATGACAAAGGACAAGACAGACTTGCCATTCTGTAGAACTTAAAATCTCAGAGATACCGCTAAGACTTGCAGAATAACCATCTGCCAGTACCTGATGATTCTTTTCTCACGAATTTCAGTTGCATTCTTTCGTGAATGGCAACGAAACAAAACCACAACAAATGTTAACCAATAACCACGGCAGATTCAAGTTATACAATCATGAAGTTACAGGAAATATTCTCCCACCAAAGCCACATGTGCTTCAGGATTTTAAAATATGCGATGGGGCACAAAAACTACCACGAGGCACACAAAAACATCAGTATAGAAGACTCTCTCCGCGCCTACCTCATGCCTAATTACTGAACCTGATCAGAGATATAGTGAAAGTGTCACTGGTTAAAATTCGGTGAAACTGACTGATGACCTGCAGAAACTTTCTGTTTTGTAACAAAGGTCATTTGAATCGATCTGTAAAATTGACAGGATCAGTGGCTCCGCTAAAATGTAAAACATTTTAATTACGGCAGATATTGTAAGGAGCAGAGGAGAAGGGCAAGAAATTAATTAATCAATCATTGTGAAGGATTCCACTTCGATCATTTTATGGCATAGAATAAGTAACTATATACTACAGCTGAATGGACAGAAGCAACATGATATGAAATGTTTTGCCCAAAAGCACAACTCACAACCAGCCTGGGACTCAAAACCACGATCTCGCGATCGTGAATGCAACAACTTAACCACTGGGTCACTCGTTTTCTTATATGAGCGCGCGCAAGCATGCATGTGCACAGCTAAACTTGCACTTGTGCTATGAGTGTATGTCTCATATAAGAAGTACACAGGTGTGTGTGTGTGTGTGTGTGTGTGTGTGTGTGTGTGTGTGTGTACCTAATCGATTAAGTCGATTGGTTTGCACCGTGGAGATACACAAGAGACGGTCGTTCCTAGTTCTATGAACAGTTGTTTTAAGAATATGTATTTTAAGCATTTAAACTCCCAAATCCCACTAGAACAAAACCATTGCTAGAACTAACATAAACGTTACCAATTATAACATTTCCTCTTTTGTATTTTAAGATCTTGTTTGTGATACCACAGTATGGGAGAGCGAGGGAAAATGTTGTGTAAACAGTGCTAGAAAGACGGAAGATGTTATGTTGAAGAGAAAACTTAGTCAAATCCCCCACTTTTTTTTTGCAAGTGGATCTTATTTGTGTCCATATCTATCAGTTTCTCTTTATATCTAGTGTCTTCTTTTTCTCTCTGTGCGCATTATTATTATAGTGTTCAGTATGATCAGATATTATTTACCAGGGGAAGCACAGATATATTTTTTCTATTATACTGCGTATATTTATGGCTCGATGTTTCTATATTTGCAGATAGTTGGTTGGAATTTTCGTTCTTAATGTTAGGTCTCCGTTCGCTATTTTATACACATGCTACTTAGCAGTAATTAGGATGTCTGATAATTTATTGAAACTTATGTTAATTTTAATGGGGGTTATTTTTTTTTCCTCCATTTTTTATACATTTGCTAAATTCCAATTTCTGATACTAACCGTTCATGAAACGATCTGTTACCAGCAAATCGTTGTACAAATCTAAATCAATATTAACGAAGTTAATCACGTTAGCATCTAACAGATCTGTGACTTCTTTACTCACCCAAATGGAATTATTTATATGTCTATATATACGTGTGTGGGGGGGTGTATGTGTGCGTGCGTGTGTGTGAGACATGTGTCCTAACTCATCAGACATCTCTCTCTAGACTTGAATGATCCAGGCGATAAGTGTGATGGTGTCATTAGAATGCTTCAGCGGATTCTTTCAAATCGTGCCGTGACCTATGTGAGAGATTCCATTCGGGGACAGGTTTGCTGTGTAAGGATAAGTTCCCTCTTTCCCCACAAAGTCTGCGAGGCCCTGCAAAAGATTATGGCCCCAACCGCCTTCTCTCCTGACTGAATATATTTAACTCATCAGTGAGGGAATCTTTTAGTCGTTCCTGCATTGATCGTATTTAAGATAGTAGAGGGTGATTTGAGGGAGATTTGGCTGCTAACTCTAGCACAGGTGGAGCAATCAAGTATAGTAACCCTACTTCCACTTCTCCTACCACTGCCACCGACACTTCTGTGGACTTCTATTAACATCATTACCATAAGCTATAACTACTACTATTGTTGCTCTTCCTGCTGCTACTACTGCTACTACCACTACTATTACTACCATTATTATTACTACTACTACTATATTCTATTGATATCTTAGTATGGTGATCACGTGAATAACTTCTTTGATCTCAAAGGTAAACAAACCAACAAAACATCACCTTTAACACCGCCATTAACACTCCCCCCCCCATCCTCACCACAACACTACACTTTGCCTCCGCCGCCTCCACCCACCTCATCACCATATCTTCTGTTCTATCTTCCCCCTCCTCCCTGTCCCCTTCTTTTTATCTATTTCTTCTTACCGATCCCCCACCCCACCAAAGGCGTTTATGCAGTGAGTTAGAAACCTTATCTTAAAGAGTTCGACTTCATCCTCTTCTTGCCCTTCTCCTCCTCCTCCTCCTCATCATCATCATCAGCGGCAGCAGCAACATCCTCGTCAAAGTCGCCGTTTGTCCTCAGCATCGATATATGATAATGAAATAACGACGGAGGTACCAAGAGGCTACTCAACTTTCCAGAAATAGTATGCATTTCTCCCTCAATTTCTCATTCAGCTCTCTTATGAAAAAGATTATTGGTACTATAATTCTGGACGTAGTAGTCACGGGTGGAAAGCCTTTGATCATTAGATCTATTTATGCATTAAATTTGTTCTTGCGCTAAAGAACAGCAGCAACAACAATATCAACAACACCAACAGCGATAGGTTTGATTCACATGTTTTGATTCACATGTTGAAGAGAAATATTTATTTCTTTATTGCGCACAGAGGGGCTAAACAGAGGGGACAAACAAGGACAGAGAAAGGGATTAAGTCGATTACATCGACCCCAATGCGTAACTGGTACTTAATTTACCGACCCCGAAAGGATGAAAGGCAAAGTCAACCTCGGCGGAATTTGAACTCAGAACGTAACGGCAGACGAAATACCGCTAAGCATTTCGACCGGCGTGCTAAAGGTTTCTGCCTTGAAGAAGAGAAATATTGAAGTGAGATGTTTTAAGTTTTGTTTTCATTATATTTAGGGAATTGGCTGAGTTATTAGAGTCCTGGATTAAATACCCTGTTCTTTATGTTCTGGGTTCAAATCCGGATGAGGGATTTCAACTTTACTTCTATTTTTCCAAGTTCGGGTTAGAGCAACAAAAGGGAAGAAATTAATTCGCAGTCAACGCAATTCGTTTGTGCTTTGAGTCCATTCAGAGGAAGTTAACTCTGGTGATAGCTTCAAGAGGATACGTTCGGTTCGAGAACAACCGCCTCCGCCTCCTCACGTTGGCGATCTTCTATTTTCGTGACGATGAGGGTGGTGGTGGTGGTGATGATGATGACTGCGAGTGAGGACTGACTAATATGAACTGGTGATTCAATAGTTACTAATGATATAGGGGAGTTGAGGGGGGGGATTGGAAGGAGGTAGATTAGAAGATATGGAGAAGGAGGAGGAGGCAGCGGCGGCGGCAAAGAAGAAGATGATGAGAACATGGCTGTAGGCGGAGGTTAACATGCAGTGATGGTGGGAGGAGCTGATGCCTGTAGTGTGAATAG
The DNA here is from genome assembly GCF_046866305.1 of Octopus bimaculoides. Lineage (NCBI taxonomy): Eukaryota > Metazoa > Mollusca > Cephalopoda > Octopoda > Octopodidae > Octopus > Octopus bimaculoides. Next base: position 164,026 of record NC_142951.1, read on the forward strand.
TGAGGGTTTGTTTAGCACCGAGATCAAACGGTTTTTGTCTTTCAGGTGCCACTCTGCCAACTTGCAACCAGAACAGCATCAATCAGATCGGTTTTAGGGGATCGAGGAAGGTTATGAGAAGTAACCCCTTCACCTGGACCCTGCAAGGGAAAAGGGAAACAAAAAGATCCCTCGCTCTCGCTTTTCTTCCCTTCAACGCCTTTTTCCAGATGACAAATTAATAAAAGCAAAGATGGCCGATTCTGAGATTTGAACTCGGAATATAAAGAGAAGTAATAGAATATCTCCCGTCGTTTCGTTCTTGTCAACAACATCAATACCACCACCGCCGCTGCCATCACCACCACCATACCACCAGACAACCAATACTATTGCAGCAGCAGCACCACCATCACCACCACCATCTCACCGCCGTCGCCATCACCACCACCACCACCACCGCCGCCGCCACTACAACCAATAAAGAACAACAAAACAACACCACCATCACCAACAAAACCTCTTTCAGCATCGAAACATTGTCGCCACCCCCCCCCCTCATATCGTTATCACCATTTCTGGAAAGAAAAAACAACCGATGCGATGGTCATTACTGGAGTATTTTGTATCAGAAATCTGTTCTATAAGGCGCCGACTAAGGGTTAAACATCATCAGCAATAACAACAACAACAGCTGTGTAGCAGCACTAACAATAACAACAAAACCGCCCACAACAGCATCAACAACAACAACAACTGCAACGTCGCCCCTTTATCCGCTCCAACAACGACAGTCTCTTCGTCGTCGTCGTCGTCGTCGTCGAAACGCAACGCCGTTTCAACGACAACCAACAACAGCAGCAGCAACAAAAACAACGACTGACCGCCTCTGGCCACTCACAGTCCCCGAACCAATAACGCGATCCAAAAATATCCTTGAATTTCCAGATATACTAATGCCAGAGCTAACATCAACCACCACTGTTACTACCGCCAAAACTACCACCACCACCACAACCACTCACCACCACTCTTCTACTGTCTTCATCTTTGCAACACCAACTACTACGCCACCACCACCACCACCACCACCACCACTGTACTCCCAAACCATATCTCTAAATCCACATTTGCTCTACAGCAACAAGATCCACATATTCATTAACAACAACTTTACAATCATCACCGCCGCCGCCGCCGCCGCCTCCCCCTTCACCATCATCATCATCATCATCATCATCATCACCATCGCTATCACTACGAAGCCATCATCACGTTTCATTCATTTAAATGAAATACCGCAACATATCCGACGTACGGACAGATCCAGTTCTGCATTACAGAGATTTACGCGCGCACACACACACACACACACACACACATCTGCATACACAAACAGCAGACAACACAAACAGCAGACAACACAAACAGCACACAACACACGCATTCATCCCCAAAGACTTTTACACACAGAAAACCACGGCTGCGCAGTCATCACGCACTGACGCTCAAGTTGAATGTTAAAAAATATACAAAATCAGATTGAATTCCTCTGTCCTCCTCCTCCCCCCATTTATCGCATAGACACACACACACACACACACAGACACACACACACACACACATATGGACAGACACAAGGCAATACACGAACACACTGATGCAGATGGACAAACACACACACATAATGTAGGCAAGCTGGAAAACCGAAATTACCACCGCAAAACACACACACACACACACACACACACACGCATGTATACATACACACAGAGAGATGTACATGGGTAAACATATATATATATATGCAGGTATATATGTGTGTGTATACATATATGTATGTAAGATTGTATATGTACGTGTGTGTGTGTGAGTGTATACATTCATAGATGCGAGCATTCACATACGCACTCCCGTAACACTCGTAGAAATACTTCATTAAGAAACGTCCTTCCCATGGCCGACGCCATCACCAAGTTAAAAACTGAAATAGTTCGATCATCTAATAATATGGCCATCCACTAAGAAGTCAGCGCTGGTGCTCCACAAAAACTTCCCAAATCCCAATCAAAATGGTGTCTACTGCATTAGAGATCTGACCGCTCAGATCAAAATTATCTTCATCCGACACTATGACGCCACCTGGTGAACATTTTGGGTAGACTAGGCTGTTATTTGTAACAAGATGGGTGAACACATATTACAATGATGGCTAACTTAATTAGACCGTTGAATGGAAATTTTAATTGGTTTAATAACGCCCTTACATATATTTTAGGTAACCGTTCAAACATATTTTATAATATAGCATTGTAGGGAGATTTTTTATTTTCAAAATACATCACGTGTCAACTAAAATTCATTACGTGGCATCTAAAATAACTTGGAATGTAAATTGCTAACTTTCGCTCTATGCTCACCCTCATAGGTTTGCGATTCGAACCCTTGGAAAGAAACAGTTCCACTTCCATGAGTAAGGAACATAAACTCCAAGTATATTATAGTTTGTCTTGAAGAGGAATATATAACGTTTCGGCCGATAAACCACCATCAGGAAGTGAGATTTTTGTAATTTAGCTACATGTCTGTTAATAATTACTTCCCCTTTATTGAACGATGCTCCTCCTCAGACATAATATACCTAGAACAACATTAAATAATCTGTCCATCCCTGTTTTAGGTGGTAGCATATAACCTGACGCATGTTTGGTTGCTATTTTTAGCATTAGTACACTGAGCGACCTCATAGAAATATACGTTTTTGATTAGTAGATATATGTGTGTATGCGTGTGTATATATGTACTTATTTACACATAGACACAAGACTCAAACGAATTGGCTAAAATAATTAATACAGTCCCACTCACACTATATATACACACATATACACACATGCGTATAAAAATATCCTTTGCATATTAAATACCCGCAGCGTTAAACAGATATCTGATATTGGAACAGTCCCTATAAATATACACTGTATCACACATTGGAGAGAACCAAGGAACAATATTTCTCTTTCTCCCTCCATTTCTCTCTCTCTCTCTCTCTCTCTCTCTTACACACATAAATACATACATACATACAGAGACAAACAGACAGACAGAAAGAACAGAAATATAGTGACTCATATCCATTTCCATATAAACAAATCCACACAGTTATTCATAGATAACTAAACAAATACATAAACAACATATATTAAAATGGTAATAAAAAAATATATTCAGACATACATAAAGTGTCAACATGTTAATATGTACACACATTAATCATGCAAAAGCAAAGATCGGGGAGTCACGCACCACAGCCCACCACAACGATTTCAAGACAGACCCACACTAAAACCCCTCATCAGATATAGTCAGATACATTCTGAACAGGCAACGTTCTACACACACACACACACACACAAACCGCTAAGTTACGGGGGACGTAAACACACCGGCATCGGTTGTCAAGCGATGGTAGGAGACTAATACAGACACACAAACATACACACACATATATATATACGTATATATTTGATGAGCTTCTTTCAGTTTCCGTCTACCAAATCCATTTACAGGCCTTTGGTTAGGTTGACCCTAAGCTATAGCTTAAGACACTTGTCTAAGATGCCATGCATTGGGACTGTACCCGGGAACATTTGATCGGGAAGCAAGCTTCTTACCACACAGACAGACATGCGTCCATACATACACACACAAACACACACACACACATATATATATATATATATACATATATATATATATATATATATATATATATATATATATATATATATTAGCGCTTTCGTTCGTTTATCGAACTCGTCAAAACAAAATGTCTTAACAAAATGTCTTGAGTCAAAGAATTGTCCAAGATTCTGACTACCTCCCATTACTCAATATACAATATCTGTACACCATTTCAAACGCTGTATACACACACACACACACACACACACACACGTGTATATATGTGTGTGTGTGTGTGTGTGTGTGTGTGTGTGTGTGTAAATGTAGATATGTTTTGTAAGTATGTATGTGTATAATATATGCACTTGTACGAAACAAAGAATGTAGGCAACACTTGCCAACATATATTTCTGTAACTTGTGCAGCCCCTACCAACACACCCAATCAAACATTTTATGCACACCTCACACTACATCTCTCACTATTCTAAACACACAGCTTTATACAACCGTAAGCATACTGGAAACATACATAGGCAACGCAAATATAACAACACTCACTCGCTCTAGCACGATCCAGCAAAGACATACATTAATATACATCCATCCATCCATGCAGATGAACGCGTACACACAGCTCTCTATAGCCGCGAATACAGACGTACACGCCATACGCAATGCAAATATATTTAACAACATTAAATCTAATTCACTCAAGAACAATCCAACTCACACATACCATATATATATATATATCATGCACACACACACACACACACACACAGAGTAAGACATAACGTAGAGGAACCGCAGCAAATTCGAGCGACAATCCATTCATCGATCCTGCTGCTACTAACTCACGCCTCCCTCCCTCTTCCCCCCCCCTTCTCTCACCCTCCCGCACAAACACACACAAGCACAAGGCTTTACATATACTCTCTCTCTCTCTCTCTCTCTCTCTCTCTCTCTCTCTCTCTCTCACACACGCGAACAGTGAGACACCACATCAATCCATAAATGTCGGAACGATCAGCTGGCATCCACTGCTTGCAATGCAACAGTATCGCTCAACAACACGCTAGAACACGGCTAAATTATTAAGCAACATTGGTAAGCGTCACTAGAGGGCGCTACTACTTGTCCAAATGGCAATTATCATTGGTCTGGCCAGCAAAGATGTCTCCTTCAGAATCTCGCCCCGACCTTCTCACTCTTCTCGTTCTTGTTTGTTTTGTCTTTTTGTTTTCTTCCAGAGAATCTTTCATTGGATTCCTGCAACTTTATTTATATCCAAGATTCGTTGGTTTCTGGATGGAAACTTGGAAATATTGATTTTATAACGAATAATAGAGTCCAGAATACTATCTGACTAACGTGCATACAGGCGCATGCGTGCTTATTTATATCATGTACATGAGTGCGCGGGCGTGTGTTTGTGTGTGTGTGTGTGGATACATATGATCTCCAAAACCCTTACACATATGTATAGAGAGAAGCGCGCGCGCGCACGCACACACACACACGCCTATAGATAGACAGACAGACAGACAGACAGACAGATAGATACATAGATAGATTTCGTTTTTGTATTTCGTGTGCAAGATTCTTTCTGTGAATTCATATGTTGAAGCATGTTTTGTTTTGCCTGGGGAGAGACATTCTGTTTTAATGCGATATATATATATATATATATATATATATATATAGTTACGAACATATATACATATGAATGTGTATATATATATATATATATATATATATATACATGTAACGATAAACGTCGCCCTTTCAATGCCTAGTCAGGCTCATGGGCCCGGTTTCCCGGTTTCTATGGCGTATGTGTTCACCCCAGCTGGAAAGGCAAAGGCTGATATAGTTTGGCACCAGTGACGTCGCAACTCATTTCTACAGCTGAGTGAACTGGAGCAACGTGAAATAAAGTGTCTTGCTCAAGAACACAACACACAGCCCGTCCCAGGAATTGAAATTACTACCTCATGGCTGTAAGCTCGACGCTCTAACCACTGAGCCACATATACAATTTATTTATATGTGTATTATTCGTATATTTGTGTATGTCTTTGTTTTCGTCCCCACCACCACCACCACCATTTGACAACCGGTGCTGGTTTCTTTACATCCTCATAACCACGCGGATAGACTAACTACCAGGTTTTAAAAAATTAAATACTAAGGGATGATATTTCGACTAAACCCATGAAAGCGGTGCCCCGGCATGGCCACAGTGCAGTGATTAAAACAAGTAATGGGTTAACGGCACAAAGGCTTCACTTCTTGAAGATTCATTGATAAGTTTGAAGATAAAGCGACGAAGTGATCCCATCATTAAAGAATTGCAAAAAAAAAGAAAAGAAGAAAACGCTGTCTGGTATTTGTTCCGGGCACTTTACATGTCGTGTTCAAATTCCACCGGGATCAACTTATCTTTTCATCCAACCGTGGTCAATAAAATAAATTTCAAGTCATCTACTAAATTCGATGGAATCAACTAACCTCCTCCCCTTAAAATATCCTCTCCTCCTGCCTTAATTAGGAACCAATATTAAATCCGAGGACAATTTATGAACAGATTCTATCAGAACTCTGTGAAATCTGGAGGAATTCAAATGAGAACTTAATGTTTTCCGGTTCTGTTTGACGCCCACCTCGAAACACTCGGAATTCTTCATTGCAAATAAGTGGCATCATGCCAGAGTAAGACTATATTCTTATTTCTATATGGAATAATGGTTAATATTCATTCCCAACGCAGGAACAAACTTTTTTTGTGGCAAACCTACAGACTATCATACCTCCTCTCGTATATGACGGGGACTTTATGTGTGGGGGGAGGGGTAGCGGATCGCGGAAGAATGAGAAGCAAAGTCTATTTAGGCGTGATTCAAATTGGGAGAAGGCAATTGCTCTCAGACCTCTACATCCACCCGCTGATGTGTGCAACAGGGTGTATTCTATTAACCGTACCCCGCCAAAGACCAGATGGTGCTGTTTAAAAGAAATGGTCTAAAAATATCAAGTTTTCTTTTAAACTAAAGAATTTAGATGGTTCTAAGTGATATGTTCCTCAAGAGAATTACCAATACATGTATACACACGCGCTCATACACACACATATATACACACACAAATGCATATACACATACATACATATATGTGTTAACATACATACACTGAAACGGGTACATATATACATATATATAAATATGTATGTGTGCATGTGTGTTTATATATATGCATGCAAACACACACACACACGTGTGTATGTATGTATGTATGTATGTGTGTATACGGTAGAATTGCCTTTCCCGTGTCTTTCACATTCCTCACATCCAACAGTCAAATCCCCGTTGGCTCCAACTTCTTCTGACCTCTTCGTTTTTGAAAAGCAAAATGTTGGCACATTCTTCAGTTTCTGCCGACGCTTTTCTTGGACGATTATCTTGCTGAAACAATCTCTATAAATAATTTCCATATATCTTCTAAAATGAAATCTGGTTTTCTTTTTTTTTTCTTCTTCAAAGAAGTCATTAACACCTGGTATTCGTTATTAATGGAGAAGTTCGTCTTCATTTAGTTTAAACCTTTTATCTCTTTCTACTCACACGCATGCATCGATATGCATACGTGAAAGAAATGCTCACGCCTCAACTATGCAAACCTGTATGCATCTATGCACATGAGTGCACCAACATAAACGTGCGTGTGTGCACAAACACGCACATATCCTTAATCTTTTTGCTTGTTTTAGTCATTGGATTGCCACCATGCTGGAGCACAGCATTTAAGGGATTTAGTCAAACCTAACAATTCCAGTAGATTTCGTTGTCGCTAGGGTACGAAAACGTAAACAAACGAACACCGATTGTCTATTACGGAGGGATCAAACACAGCACAAGGAAAAAGACGCTGCGATGACCGTGTCAAATGTAGGTGAAGGTGGTGGAAGAGTGTCCGCTTTACTCTGTATTATTATAAAGGAAATGCTTGTCAAAGTGAACATCATGAGTGGAACGCGAACCTGAAACCCCTGTCTCCCTGAAGACACAAACATCTCAACCACACACCCTCATACCTGGATTCCATCAATTCCATTTACGACCAGCCAATAGAATTAGGACGTATTCTACACCGTGTTATGTCATTTCACATAATACTTTCAAATAAATATTTT
>NC_142951.1:181879-221879 GCF_046866305.1 Octopus bimaculoides
TAAATGGTAAATTGCTTCCAGCACATTCTATAACTGCAAGAGCAAAATTATTTCTGAACTTTCAACATATCTCCAGTAAAACTAAGATTTTCCTTGTTTTCCAAATTCCCTTGTAACATTCCTTTAAGCTTCCCTTTTAAATCTCGAGGATTTTCAAAGTGATAAACTAAAATGGTTTCCAGGGTATATTTCCATTCTCAAGTAGTTCCAGGTTGGTTGTCTTTAGACGGCTTTATTTCCCAACGGCGGGAATATGGGGGGGGGGGGGATTTCTCATCAAATGATATTGCTTTAAGCGTCTTCTTTCAGAATAAACCGACCTCATCCACAATTAAAAATGTCTACTCTGCAATACGATTCACTTCTTCAATGACGTCAGCAAAAATTTAAATAAATTATATTACGACTCCCAAAATAACTGAATCATATTTAACCGTTAACTAATTTTCTATAAATATTTCTAATTTTCGGGGAAAGGAAGTTTGTTGATTATATGGAACCCACTATTTTAATGGTGGTTTATTTTATCACCCTCCTCTAATGAAAGATAAAGTTGACCTCGGCGGAATTTGAACTGAGAACTAAATATTGCGACCAGAAAGAACAAATGTCGCAACGCATTTTCAGGACACTCTAATGATTTTGCCATTCCATTGTCCCAAAGATTCTACCACTCCATTGTCCTTCCACTGTGCTAATGATCCTGCACTTATAATTATTTTTGATTAGGCACAAGGTATGGGGGTAAATCAACTAGATGATCAAGCTTAGTATTTGACTGCTATCTTATTTTATCAACTCCGAAAGGATGAAAAGCAAATAAAGCTTCGGCGGGATTTGAACTCAGAACTAAAATATTTGCAATTAAATACTCGCAAATAGAGCAGTTTCTGAGCATGTTGTACCTTCATTTTAACCCCAATTTCTCCGACATATTTCTCTCTGAAAAGGGATATGTTCTGCCGGTCCGTCAATTTCAAATGCCAAGCACAACGCGCTGTGTCAAAATGGCCCCCCTAACTACTCAATCAAGAGTTGTGGCCCCAAGACAAAGTAAGACAATGTTACCCTTTTTTGCTTACTTGCCATGAGTCCCATTTCTTTCCAATACCTAATTTTATTTTCCAATTTTGCTTCTGTACAGAACTGAAAGACAAGAATATCGGTGAAACCGAAAAACCGATCCCTGTCGTTTGCTGAATCTTGCCGTTAGAAGTAAATATGAACGGCTCACTGGAAACCTATAGCTAAAGACTCTATTGTTTAAATTTTCCCATATGCAATGCAAAAGCGAAATAAAAATATTTATGGATATCGTATCCATTAAATCGGGAGTGTTGTTCGCCTTCATTCTCTGGGCATTTCTCTTTACAAATCCACATCGTGAATCAATGAGAATTTTCAATTATATTCTACAAAGAACAACAGAAGAGTCCAGTTAATGCTTAATAATGACAAAACACGGAATAATGACCATTCTACATGAATACATCCTAGCTTAAATCATATCCCCACCACGATCATTACCCGAACTTTGTCTCACATTTTCAGCATCGATTGCTGCAATATAATAAAACACACTAAAAGAGAATTTACTTTACAGTAAGACAAAAGGAACGTCTGCAATATTCAATAAACATAACGCATATCTCACTGCAAATAAGTGCAACGCTAATACATTTTCAGAAATTGCTCTTTCTCTGCATCACCGCTTTGAAGAAGATCAGCACTAGAAGCTAATGAAAAGCTGGTTAATTATACGGAACAATCAATGCTTATCGCCATAAAATTGTATGTGTGTGCATGTGTATATATTCATATATATATGTGTGTGTGTGTGTGTGTGTGTGTGCATACATATATTTCTGTACATATACGTGTGGCAGATTAAATGCATATATAATATTAATATATATGTATACCTCTCTCTCTCACACACACATATATATATATATATATATATATATATATATATATATATATATATATATATATATATATATATATATATATAATGGATTAGATTTAGATTCAAAATTGAATATGGTACTTATGTTTAGGCACCAGAATATAGTATGGTATGGTATTATACAAAAACCATTCTAAAAATGAGGTGATCAAAAAATACAAAATAAGCAACACGGATTTTAAAGATGATTGCAGTACGCACGTTTCATGCTACTCCATTTATTTATTTGTAATTTTCTGCATTTTCCTGCAGCTGAAGATTGCTCTACATATTGCATTTAATGTAATGCTCGCATTACTTAAATAAATGGAGTAGCATGAAACGTGCGTACTGCAATCATCTCTAAAATCCGTGTTGCTTATTTTGATTATATATATATATATATATATATATATATATATATATATATATATATGGGTGTGTGCTTTAGTAATAATTCGCAGATTGACTCAAGGCTGAAAGTTGTGTGTGTATATATACATATATATTATATTCACATTTATTAATTTGTGTTGCGAGATTTTTGATGTGAAACCTTGTGTTGAAGCATATATTGTATTTTGGGATAATCACACCTTTTTTTCTAAATAAACACACGCATTATAAAATGGACTAAGCCGGGTTTAGTCGATTGTCTTCTTCTATCAGTGCACACGGGGACGGAAAGAATAGCTGAAGATGTGTGCCGAAAGATTACCGAACAAAGGACACGAGTTAAAATAAGAATAATAATGAACGAGCGAAGAACGAATATATAGTGCCAGTATTATTTGGCAAAAAAAATAATAAATAAGTAAAGAATGACTATCCCGAAATACAACAATTATATATATATATGTATATATATATATATATATACATGCATAAAACATTACCTTCTTTTAGAAAAAAATATCTAACAAGCATGTTTCAATGTTCGCAACCATCAACAGAAAAGGGAAAATGGGACAAGTCATGTCACAGACGATGCAATCATTTAAAAATAGAATCCACTTTTATATAACTGAAAGTGCTCGTATGTAACATCATTAAAAGGGGTCCTCGAGAAAAACGGATTTGATTTTCGAAATCTGCTGATGTGATTTGAATCCTGAATATAAAAGAGGATGATTTTGTATTTTGTTCCTCGCTCTAATGATTCAAAGAACCATGTAAACGATTGCTACTTTTGTTTCACAATGACTTCTAGTTATAGCAAGAGAACCTGACAGAAAATAAGTTACCCAAATCTTAATGTGGAGGGTAAGTGTTTCAAATTCCTATGTACAACATTTCCTGGGATAAGTTAGGATAAAATAGCGACTGGTATTATTGATGGGCTACAAATGAGAAAGTTAACGAAATGCCAGAATTTCTCGTCCTTGCTGGCTGACATAGAAAAACGAGCATGGGATTCATTTGTGGCTGTTGTGAAAGGATTTGTGGGGAGTGAAAGGGCTGTAAACTACAAGGATTTGGTGGAGACATTACTTGACAGCTTTCATCTTTTAGGCTACAACATTAATATTAACAGGTATTAATGGAGCTAAAGAGTTGTAAGAGGCAAAGGACAAGAAAGAAAAAGATCGGTAGGTCCCAGGGTGAAAAAGGTGGATATGAATGAAGATTAGTGGCGTTAGGTGAGAAATAAGTAAACTGAACAAGTGGAAGTAAGGAAAATTAAAGAAAGAAAGTATTTTAGAGGACATCTTCATGTAATGCCAAAAGGAATTGGTACAATGATTAGATAACTATCTCTAGCAGAGAATAAAGGCTAAAAGCTGCCAAAATCATGCGATAAAAGAAGCAACTAATATCAGTAAATTCACCTTTTTCAATGAAAACAGTTTGATATTCTTGAAGTAAAAAAGAGAAATGGCAACACGAAATCGAATAATGAAAAAGAAAAGAAACTCTTTTGGGAAGAAATTATGGGGAAAAGATGTTAAACACAATTATAAAGCAGAGAGAATAAAGCAATGGAAAATTACAGTGAAGACTCAGAAAATGGTTGCTAGCAGAAAAGCAAATATTTTTTAAAGGAAATTAACAAAGGTAAGAAAATGGAAAGCAGCAGGGTGAAACCTGGTCCATGGGAACTGATCAAACGGGTTTACGATCATCTTTCATGAAACCATTTGTGATACAACAAAATGAGAGGGAATTGAAAAGGAAGGTATCACCTTGGTAAAAAAAAGAAAGAAACTACCCAATGCTGAAAATGAAATGAAAAGGACGCCTCAAACTCTCGACTAATTAAGTCTCGAACAATTCTGTGAAAACTCCCGACAGGAATAATTGAGGAAAATATGCATAGGAGATAAATTAGATTAATTAATAACTAACGGTCTTGAGAAAAGTGTAGAATAATAATGCCTTGAGTGGTTATAAAAAAACATATGATCCAGTCTGGTGATGGAGGACAAAGCGACGTCTAGAAATTTTTTAAATCTTGGAAAAGATTAGGTGCTTTTATGGAGTAGATTTATTATCAAGATTAATCGATTAAGAGCTATACAAATCAGATAACCATTTGCTAAATGCGATAAAACTTGATGCTACTCATGAGACTAGCAGTTTTTTCGGCCCAAGTTTGCATCTCTGATTGTATAAATTTTCTAAATTATTGATTCGGACAGCATTTCCTTCTAAATTTTATAGCGTCGTCAAAATTTCGTTTGAAATAAAAGGTTTTTAAAAGTAGCAGTTATAACTTGGTCCATTGGTTCCATGAAGGAGGCATAAAATGGAAGTTTTAAATGTTCATCTAAGTCAGACACTGAAAATGCTTTGTCTGGTGCATTGCCAAATAATAACAAAGCATAAAGCTACAAGTCATTATATATTCACCGCACTCGGCTCCACATCGTCGCCGTGTGTCGCACACTTTTGCAGCGCGTTGATGACCGCAAAAGTCCTCCCGATTAAGCGTGAATTCTCCAATCGGATGAAGCTTTAGCGTTGCTTCGTTCTGACTTACTCAGAGATACTGGGGTGTTTTGTCATTGTCCTCCCCATCTGGATGGCTGTTGGTCTACAGGGAGCTCATCCGTCCTTTGACAGATCTTGTTGTTTGTCCTGCCGGATGTCCAAACCCTCAGAACAGTAGCAAGCTATTCAAGTGGGAGAATCGGTTTAGTCACCAACTAATCGACAATGAAATAGATAGTAATTCTTTCCATGGTACCAGTAGCAGGTCTCCTCAGCCTGTGATGAGGTTACTAACCTGAGTGATCCACTCAGCATAGGGACAAAAATAGTTTGTGAATCATTCTGTAAATAAATTCTCTGTCAACCCGTACCATTACGCTTGCTCACCTTATTACTTTATTTGAATCACCCATTACAGGTCCAGGGTTTTCAGATCGATACACAACCGTTGACTTCAGTTTTCAATCACCAGCTACATAACAACCAATCAATAGAAAATGTAACTTTCTAGTTTTCTACTCTAAAACTTCTCTGTCAATCCAAAATGTTGAGGTGGGCATTTTCCCCAAAAACAATCCATCCGCGTCAAAATTAAAAATTCGATCCACATCCTTCATGATGAACTTTGTTTCATTTTTTTCTTCTTTTTTTCATAATTTATCAAAGTTTTTTTCCCAGCCATCTTTATCCTTTATTACACATTCTCCTATCATTTTTACCTTCTGTAGTCTCGAATGTTCCTTAAGACGATAGAATCCTCTTCGACTTGCATTTAACCCGTCACTAGTTGCCAATTCTTCGTTTCCTTTTAGTTTAATGTAAAAGGTTAACTGCTTGAATGATTATTTAACTTAACAGAATTCTTTTGTGACTGCAGCCTTTAATCCATAACAAGGATGAAAAAGTTCCATTCAAGAAATTTAAAAGCTTTCTTTCTTTGCTAATTGCTGTTGACATATCCGTAAATATGGGCATTCTGGCTGTTTTTATTCGTGTTTCTTTTTCTTCGTAAAGGGTCTTACAGATAATTCATTTATTCAGTTGTCACGTGAAATTTTAGCAAGCCATTCCCCACTTCCATGAAAGTTTTATGATTTCCATTGTATTTTCTTTCAAACGTTAACCCTTTACGTCTCTTAGGGAGAGAGAACAATGCATGAACGACAGAACCGACTCCGATGTTCAGGTGAAAGGCAGTTTCTTTTCGACTCCGCGTGTGTTGTGCTTCGTGTTTATATTCTTGAATGGGATAAAGTGTAGAATTGGATTATTATCCTGCTTCCAGCGTCAGTGTTGCTGCCAGGATTTGAGAAATAGGGCACACTTCCACCCCACCCCCTCATTCTGTGGTTTAGGGGCATTTTTGAAAAACAAGGCGGGATTCGCGGCAGTGTTCAGTGAACAAATTAAACACACTGCCTGGCAGTGGCTAAAACGCAAACCGATCAAGCTTATGTTTGTTTCCTTTTACACAATATTAAAACAATGACTAAAAATTTTCTGAAGCAGCACCCCCCCCCCTCACTAATTTTATCTTCGATCCGCCACTGGGGGAGGGGTAAATCGATTACTTTGATATCAGTGTTCAACTGGTTCGTATTTTATCAATCGTAATCACACTAATAGTTGTAGCAACAAGACATACAACAACAACAACGGTTAATAACATTAATCTAATTTGGGCACAAGACAGAATTCTTGGTGGCAAGGGATTAGTCGATGATATCGACCTCAGTATTTGACTGATACTTTAGTCTATTGATCGCGAAAGGATGAAAGGCAATGGTAACCTAGGTGGAATTTGAACTCAGAATGCAAAGAGCCAGAAGGAATATCGCAAATCATTTTTCCGACTCGCTCATGACAATAAACGCAACAACGAACACAAAACCACAACACTATAATTATATAGGTACAAGGCCCGAAAACTATGATTATATATAAATGTATCGACATTGTGAGTGTATGACCTGCTAGAAATAGCAGCTACATGTTACTGATATCATTTAGGAATCTTTGTGTAAAAAGAGATAAAGAGAGACAATAGAGTCGTCGTCATCTCCAAAAATGATAGGATGGTCACGGTTGTATTTCTTTTCACTATAAGTTTAACCCTTTAATCAAGGTTGATTAGGGTCGTGTTTCTTGTCTAGGGACCTCAACACTTGACCGAGTCAATGAAGAGCTGTTATGGTGTGCAGAGAGTCATGGGCACTTTTGGAGAGGACAAAGAAGCATCCCCGTCCAGAAGTGACCACAACAGGTATCTAAGAGAGAGAGAGGGAGGGAGAGAGAGAGAGAGAGAGAGAGAGAGAGAGAGGAGGTGAGAAAGAGAGGGGAGAGAGAGAGAGAGAGGGGGTGAGAGAGAGAGAGAGGGGGTGAGAGAGAGAGAGAGAGAGAGAGGGGGTGAGAGAGAGAGAGAGAGAGAGAAGAATCGGTTCTACTGACAGGTACTTTGTTTATTGACCCCCGAAAGGCTACACGTTAAAGTTGACCTCGATGTGATTTGAACTCAGAGCGCAGACAACTGGAACGATTACCACAGAGCAATATATCTGACCTCCTAAAGACTCGACCAGTTGGTCACCTTTGTACAACAACAACAACGGTAATATCAGCAATAAAAGGAACAAAAACAAGAAACAAAACAACAACAACAAAAGTAAGTCTGACATCAACGACAGCAACCAAGCTTTTACATGGTCACACACATTGCTAGAAACATCAGCCAGAACGTCGAAAAGCGGGGACAGACACTTTAGATAACATCGCTATGTTAATCGAAAGAGGCGGGATGGTCACGATTAAATCGCTTGATGGATGGGGTTTCATAATTTTGCTCAGTCAGAGGTGACAAGGGAAGCGAAAGTAAAGAATACGCCCATCCAGGGGTTAGGGTCAGGGTTTTTGTTAGGTGGAAAACGGATGGTCTACGTATTCTTTACCTCCGCCGCCAACGGAATATTAGCCACGACACCAACAACAACCACAACAACGATAAGAACAAATAGTTTGTAACAAATGCACAAAGTGACATAAATGGTGGGAGATGGACAGCCTCAGACCACTTGTATAACAGACAGACACATGTTTGGGCATACACACGCACACCGCACACGTGTGTATTATTACATATTTATTACAAATATATATACACACACATATATACATATATATATATATATACATACATACACACACACACACATACATACATATACATACACACACACACACACACACACACATACATACATATACACACACACACACACACATACATACATACATATGTATGTATTTTGACATGTTATAATTATTGATGATATATATGTTTAGAATAGAAAAAGCGAATTTGTTTCCATCTGAAGTTGGTGAATTGATGAGAACGTGAAACTCTAGGTGTGAATATGGTCGACT
The DNA here is from genome assembly GCF_046866305.1 of Octopus bimaculoides. Lineage (NCBI taxonomy): Eukaryota > Metazoa > Mollusca > Cephalopoda > Octopoda > Octopodidae > Octopus > Octopus bimaculoides. The sequence continues at coordinate 190,179 of NC_142951.1, forward strand.
GACATAATTCCTTGAAACACAAACCAGTCGCTAATGCATGAACATCACTACATCCACTACAATAACAGCATATTTATCCCTATCACTTAGCAACACAATCCAAATGCTTATGTTGATACAGAACAGAGAATCAAAGAGTAAATATAGTTTACGTGATAAGGAAAAAAAAATACAGAAAGAGATAAAAACTAGAAACCACAAACGAAACAGCAATCGATCAAAAGCAACATATACCTCTGTGTGTGTATATATATATATATATATATATATATATATATATTAGTGTTCAAATACATGCGTATATCAACAAAAAAAAAGAAGCTTAAGAGAGAAATAGGAGTCGGTTGAGAATGAGAAGAGGGCGGAAGGGAGGCGGGAAAAGATGAAAAGTAGAACTGAAAAATCTGTGTCAAAAGAAGAAAATTGCTCGTCTTTTCTTTTCTTTTTTTTTGTCATATTTTTGTATTTCTATGTTATTTTTATTTATATATTATTTCGTTTCTGGTTTGTTTTAAAGTAAATATGAAAGAGAGAGAAAGAGTGAGAGAGTAGGAGAGAGGGTGGGTGAGGGAGAAAAAGGGGGCGAAATGAAGAGACCAGCAGCGAAACAATGGCAGTATTTGAACGCAAAGTGTTGTGGAAAGTGAATGAGAGAAAGAAAGGAGAAAAGGAACAAAATCGATACTATACTCACATTCAGCATCGAACTGTTATGGTTGGAACTAATTTTACTCGGTCCACTTGTACAGAGTTCTTTTATAAATAAATATAAACACACACACACACACATATATATATATATATATATATATATATATATATATATATATATATATATATATATATATATATATATATATATATATATATAATGTCCGTGCGTGCGAGTAATATCTAAGGAGCAGTGTATGTGCGTATATAAAGGCCAGTATATAAATGAAATATATATTTATAAAGCTGTTGATGTATGTGTGTGTGTAAAAGTGTGTCTGAGGTTCCGCTGAGTGGAGGCGATTCAGTTTATTGAAGAAGAAACAATTTATTGTAAATTTTGCGAAGTTGGACACCTCCAAATGACTTGATAGATTCACCCTGGGACACCAAACCTCCGAAGACACACAAACAAACAGCACGTGCACACACACACAAATATGTTTCTGCGTATATGTGTGTATTGATTATAGTTGTAGAATGTTGAGTTGAATTATATATATATATATATATATATATATATAATGTTTGTAATGTGTGGATACGTTTTGATTTGTGTTGAAATTTTTGTAGATATTCCTCAATAGAATAGTTTCGATTTTGCACAAAATTCCTTTAGTTGCTAATATTTTGTATAAATGTGAATTAGTGGTAATTATGCTTTCCTCAAAATGAGATATCAAATTATATATATATATATATATATATATATATATATATATATATATAAAGCAAAAAGGAAACAGGTCTCTTCCCGTAAGTACTGAAACTGCGTCCCGTTAATCCGCTTACCGAGAGCTTACCACAGAATCTTTGTCGCTCGCTTCTTCTTTTGTGCCAAATGACCGGTTTTGTTTTGATTCGCAGAAAAGATGTTCGTAAGATGCCGGGAAGCCCTTCACAAAAATTTTTCAAGTGGGTTTGCTTTAAACAAGTTCAAAAATCAAGTCGGATTTCGCTTTCTCCGGATTTACTTGTAAAATAGTTGCAAACTCGTAAAATGTTGGTGCAGTCATAGCAGAGGAATATATATGTATGTATGTATGTATTGTATTGTATGTATGTATGTATGGGTGTGGCTACTTGTATGTCTTCCTTCTCTCTGTACGTACGGACAGAAGATATATAAATATGAGTACAATATTGGACACAAATTAATTTATACTCTTTTCTGTATGTACATGCTGTCTCTTTCTCTCTCTCTCTCTCTCTCTCTCTCTCTCTCTCTCTCTCTCTCGATATATGTGTGTTATGGTGTTATGGTGTGTACATTAGGTTGACTGTTCCAACTGTATCTCTGTATAACTTGATGTTTGTTTACTTAAATCTCCGCGTAGAAGTGACTCGAATAGTTTGCACTCCGTTTTATGTATTGTGTCGAGGTAGGCATCTGTGCGCATCGATGCCTTTAGAAATGATATTCTCAACTAACTTCTCTTTCTCTCTCCCTCACTCTCATATAATTGTATGCATATTTATATATAACCATGCACACACAGACACACGTGTAGATAGATAGATAGATAGATAGATAGATAGATAGATAGATAGATAGAGGTATAGTATATATTTCTGAATTTCTTATTGTGCTTGTCTATAAAGGTATAAATATTTGGGTATAATACATACGTATACAAATAGAAATGTTTGCGTGCCTCAGTTTATAAATGCGTAAGTTTATAATACACAAATAGCTTTAAACTGTTTATATATGTGTTTGTTTGTGTGTATGTGCGAGAGAGTATGTGTGTGTGTGTGTGTGTGTGCATGCAAATTATGTAAATATGTTTACGTGCGTGCATTCAAAGAAAGGGTCAGTTGTTTTCCGCTCGTCTGTCGTGTGCCCATGCCTTTTCGTATCCAATACTGACCAACACTATGTCCAGTCAGTGTATTTGCTCAAACAGACCGCACCATTCTTCAACGTTTCGCTCTCGGGTTCCACGCGGGCAGCAGAATGGAAATCTGGCCGCCTAAATTATTGGTTGCTATCGACATGCGTGAGAGAGTGTCTGTGTGTGTATATATCAGTGACCGTATGTGTGAGTGCGTGTGTGTGTGTGTGTGTGTGTGTGTGTGTGTGTAGAGGCCGGTTCCATTGGACACATATGTAAATGGGATTTTTTATATGTGAATGCATTAATGTGTGTGCGCGCGCGCATGCGTAAGTGTCTGTGTGTGTGTGTGTGTGCGTGCAATACAAGACATTAAAACTTCCTCTTCTTCATCTTTCTGTCTGCTTTCCTCTCTCTCTCTCTCTCTCTCTCTCTCCCTCCCTCTCTCATACATAAATGCATCTCAACACACCCGCACACACACAACAAGCTGTTATTATACGTTGGCGCGCGTATGAGCTGCTTATGTCTGGCCGTATATATTCATACATATATATAGTCAAACAAACGTACACACATATGTATATATGTATATTTATATATATATATAGTTGCATAGTAATTCATATACATATATATACACACGCACACACACGCATATATGTTGCACATCTATGCAAACGTTTGTCTGTCTGTCTGTTTATGCACGTGCACACGAACAAAACATGCAGCATCGCACACACACGCGCAGCCGGAGCACAGAAAAAAAGATGAACAGATCGTGTTACTCAGACAGATAGCAGCGTTAGTGAGGGTGGTCGTGCGGGGAGCGGCGGTATGGTTCTGGTAATATCTGTAGTCGTTGTTGTTGTTTTTACCGTCGTTGCTGTTGTTGTTGTTTAGAAACAATTCCAACCGAGATTAAGCAGTTTTTATGGTTGAAACTGTTCCGGCCATGCCCATCCCATCTGAATTTCATACAGTATACAGTAATCCCTCGACTATCGCGGGTGCTACGTTCCAAATCCCACCGCGATAGTTGAAAATCCGCAAAGTAGAAACAGTACTGCTAATTTTTTTATTTTCTTAATTTGTATATATTTTTTTATAAATGCAAAACACGACGACGCAGGAATCGACGTAAGCTTAAATAATAAACCGCGATAGGTGAACCGCGATAGGTGAACCGCGATAGGTGAACCGCGATAGGTGAACCGCGATAGGTGAACCGCGATAGGTGAACCGCGATAGGTGAACCGCTCATGATTTTGAGGGAGATTCAGCTGCTATTTTTAGCCAGCCTGGTGTTCGCATAATGTCCTCTTTGCTGGATCCGAGCGACTAGTGGCAGGAAGTTATAGATTTTTAGCCCTAGGCAGGCTCTAACAGCACACAATTATGATCAAAGATGTTCAAGCATGACCATCCCACCTTTCATACGATTTTACATGGTGTTAGGTTGACATCTGAGTGCATTCGGCTGCTATTTCTTGCAGACTGCGTGACCACGTAAAGGCTCCACATTAGTTCGAGACATGGATCATCCCTGAGGATGTGGGGGCACAACTGAGCAGGGGTAAGGAAGGTGAGCGTGATGGTGTCGGTGGTGAAGAGGTTTAGCCCCAGTCAGCCTTGATCTCGCAGGACTGATCAAATCCATTCCAGCGGTGACCATTCCGTCGTTTTCTGGAGAGGTTGGATGACATTACTTACGTCAGCTTCGTGGATTTAAGAGGGCAAAATATGTGATTCGAAGGAGATTTGGCTGTTATATCTCGCACGTCTAATGACCACACACACAGAGAGGTGGGGATGGTTTTGGTTGAGTCGAGGAGGAGGAGGATGCTCTCCCCCTCTCTCACTCTCTTCCTCTCTATCATATTGTCAACCTATTCTGACAATGAGAGAGAAACCAAAATCTTACATGATTGTGTAGCGCTCGCATTTACGTACATATATATATATGTGCGTGAGTGTGTGTGTACATGTATGCACACACATATATATACATTAGATAGATAGATAGATAGATAGATAGATAGAAGGTTGATCAAAAGTCACCTGACAGTAAATCAAAACCATTTAATTCCAAGATTTATGTTTAAGAACTGAATGAATTTCATAAAAGCGTATAAATATGAAACGTGATGAAAACTGTTCAAACTGAAGTCCTTCCTGGGCAACACATTTTTCTATTTGAGTCAATACAGAATTACAGAGAGTATTTATGGAGTTCTGATTTACTGTCGGGTGACTTTTGGCCAAAATGTGTGTGTGTGCGTGTGCGTGTGCGTGTGTGTGTGTGTGTGTGTGTGTGTGTGTGTGTGTGTGTGTGTACAGAGAGAGAGCAGCCGCTTGCATCTATTTCCCGTCTCTTTCTCACACAATCTCTTTCTGTTTCTCTATATGTCTAGCTAGCTAGCTGCCTATCTGTCTCACAATATATAACACTGTATGTGTGTATGTATATATATGCTTATATATATATACACACCTAAATTATATATATATATATATATATATATATATATATATATATATATATATATATACATGAACCATGACAAGACTAGCCCAGAAACAAAAAAAATCCTTTTGGTTCCACAAACTATTCGAAATCAGATCATGGGAATGCTCCCTCCCAACCAACCTCCTACACGATTTCTAAATATAGGAACCATCCTTGCAAAACACAAATACAAATTTGGAGATGAAGAAAAAAGGTTGGCCGTTCCCCTAAAATTCTTATAAAAAAGATTTCTGATGTTGACAAAATAATACACGCGTCCTCCTATCAAATACTGTCTTCAAATTCTTTCTGTATCTATATGCTTTTAAACAATTAGGATTTCTGATGAACTTATAAACAATTATGAACTTATTCTATTTGTTTCAGGGCAGGAAACATCTAAATGTTTTACAGATCCACATTTGTGGCCTATTGGTTTTCTACCCTCCACGAACATGGATAGGTGCAGCTGGTCGATATGGTCCTGTTTGCATTGCAAGGTCAGTTCCATACCTATATCTAACCAGTTTTGCTTAGGTAGTTTCTTGATCTCCACTGTTGTGACTTCGTCTTCTTCGAAACCTGCCAAGACGGCCGCCACTAACCAGGTAATGGATATTTCGGTGGCACATTCAGCACCCTAATCTTGGCAAGACGTTGACCACGATAGCTGGGGATTAAGAAAAAGTTGTCATTCCTCAAAGTGGTTACGGGGTTACATCTAGCTTCTTCTTTCGTCCCAAATCTCACCTCAATGGCTCCAAACTTCTTTCCTCGGGTGATGTGGGTCTTTTGTTCCCACACGCGCCCAAAGCATTCTTGTACTTCGCTCTCGGGAGCATTTTCCAACCGCCGAGACTTTCTATTATAGGCACAAGGCCTTAAATCTGTGAGGAGGGTCTGCCCCTATTACATCGGTCTCGGTGCTTTCATTGACCCCAGTTGGAGGAAAGGTAAAGTCGACCTCGGCAGAATTTGAACTCAGAACGTGAAGACGGATGAAATACCGCAAAGCAATTTGACCGGAATGCCAACGATTCTGCTAGCTTGTTGCCTAGGCACCAATATTAACCGTTATCACTGGTTTTGCGAAAGTTCAGTTCCAGACATCAATAATTTCAGCAGCAACGAAATTTCCTTCCTGGTGGATCTGGATAGTTGTGAGGTGGAGGCGAGAATTGATCCGGAGGAGACGACGACCTTACAGTACTCAAGGTCGACAGTTCGCATCCTGTTCTGGAGCAATATTTGCTATTGTGTACTGAGTCACTGGCCTGAGATGAGCAGACAGGTATAATTAGAAAGATGTTGAGAAAAGGTTGAAGTTCACAGCTTAAAGAGAAAACTTCATCGGAAAGTGTTACTTCAATTAATTTACAGCGGTGCAGCCAGATATTCCGATGTTCTATGTGCTTGCGCGCGCAGCACGTGTATATATACATACGTACAAACAAATAGGGTTCCAGTTGTCCATTATTGGACACCGCCTCCTTTTTTATTATTATTATTTTAGATATTACATTTAAGTACTAATTGATACGATGCATTTTACAAGCTCAACCGAACCTTGCAATTTGCAAATGTCCTTTCGATAGGAATCGATCATTTATCAGCTACGGTCGTAATAACCATTAAAGCATGCAATATGAAACTGAAAAATAAAAGGAAACAAATGTTGAGGATGAACAAATCTCCATATTCTATATCATTATAATTATTACTAAAACATATGTATAGGTTGTATGGTAAGAAGCTTGCTTCCCAACCACATGGTTCCGGGTTCAGTCCCATTGCGTGGCACCTTGGGCAAGTGTCTTCTACTATAGTCTCGGGCCGACCGAAGCCTTGTGAGTAAATTTGGTAGACAGAAACTGAAAGAAGCCCGTCTTGTATATATTTTTTTATGTGTGTGTATGTGTTCGTCCCCCACCACCATCGCTTGACAACCGATGTTGGTGTGTTTACATCCCTGGACTTTAGCGGCTCGGCAAAAGGGATCGATAGAATAAGTAGTAGGCATACAAATAAGTCCTGGGGTCGATTTGATTCGACTAAAGGCGGTGCTCCAGCATGGTCACACTCAAATGACTGAAACGTAAAAACAGTATATGTGTATATATATATATATATATACGTTTCGGTTTACCGCCCATCAATCCTCCTCCTATAACCGCTAATAAGCTAAAACTGATGTCTGTCTAACTGACCCTTGTCAAAATTAATGTCTTATTTTTATTTACACTGAACGTTTGCTCAATGTTGATTATTTCTCTCAATAAACATACACACATTACGCAGATACACACACACATATATATATATATATATATATATATATATATATATAGTGTATTTATATATTTTTATTCTATCCTAGACATTTGTCCTTTAAATCCATCTCTGATCGGAGTCTTGTTTGCAGACTGAATTACCAGGTCTTTTGTTTCTTCACATTACGTATTTATATCTTTCGTCTCAAGTTACTCTTGAGCACTTCTAAGTCCAAACCTCTACATTCTGAGAGAATTTCTAAATCAATTTTCTTCCTCAAAACTATTACACACACACACACACACACACACACACACACACACATGGATGAATATATCCTCTTACCCCACTCTCTGTCTATATATATATACATACACACACATATGTACATTTACATATACTTTGTGTGTGTATATATATATATATATATATATACACAATCTATATACATACATAAACACTAACACACACACACGCACATATGTATGCATATATCCTCTTCCCCACTCTCTCTGTCTGTACATATATACACACATATGTACATTTACATATACTTATATATATATATATATATATATATATATATATATATATATATATATATATATGTATATATATATACATTCTATATACATACATACATAAACACTAACACACACACACGCCTATCTATATTTTCCCACCAAAGTACAAATATGTTGTCCAAATATTATTCATACTGTTATGGATTCTTCAATTCATCCGAAATATAAGGCTTCACCTTTTACCAAGAGAACTGTTCTAGCGTTCTTTACCCTCAACCAGAAAAATCACTCTTCCTTTCACGCCTTTTCTTGTTCGGTTTTTTTTATTGCTTGTTTTTTTAATTTCCTCTTTCAATCTCAGATCATGTCATGAGTTTTTTTTCTGTAGATTGATTCCTTTACTGATAAATTCTAAAACGTGCTTTTGAAAAGCATAAACATGTTTGAAGATTACTCGTGCCAGGAAAATTCTTGAACCTTGCCTTTTTATTGATATATTTCCCTTTATCACAATCTATATCAGGTTTGCATGCTTAATGTATCACCGTTAATGTATTGGACAGCTTTGTGCACCAAATATTTTCTATGTACCTCGCTCACTTCGTTGCTAGATTCCACTTGGCTCTGATACAATCTTTATGCATTTTGCTGAGCTTCATTTGTGTTTGTTATCGTTTTACTTCCGTATTAATAGCCGGATTCGGTATTGGAGATATTGCAGTATTTGTCCAACATGACTTCAAATTTACTAATTGTAGCAAACATGCACCAATATCTCCCATGTTTTGTGGTGTATTTCGGCGTTGTTAACCAACTGGACCGAAATACAGAAGTCCTCAGAAATTCCGCAGCGCCTAGATTTTCCTACAAGTTACCACGATAGGCATCGACTTTTTAAACACTAAAACGTTCACTATTCGTGACGATCTCCTGTTGCTTAAAACAAGGAGTGCAACATCCGAATATATATATTTAACCCGAGAAGGTTTGAAGTGACTTACAAGCAACACGGAGACCTCGATTCGTATACGAACCGGTGGCTCTTCAATTGACTTTCAGATAATATATCTACCCGACCGAATATCGATTATTTCGATCAAAATTTGTTAGAAAATAAGAAAAGGTGGTCAATAGACTTCATGTCTTATTAATAAGGTTACTCGATCCTTGCAATAGCAAAAACAACATCAACACACACACAATATACACATATGAAGCAGGGTATAAAGTTTAATACCATAAATCTTGAGAAAACGATTGATGTTTTTCAGCGACCAGACACGTTACTTTGTCTCGCTTTCCAAATGAGATTGATAACTTCCTGCGGCGCTGGTGTTTGTCTGGTAAGAATAACATTTAACGTTTCTAAGATGTTAATCAAAGAATATGCGTCTCGGAATATCATAGCAATTTTCTTTTAGTTCATAATTATACCAAAAACATGACATACACGCAAAATGGGCATAAAGAACTTTGCATCTTTGTTTCCAAACATACATGCAAACAACACCCAAACGTGTGTGTGCGTGCGTGTGTATATATATATATATATATATATATATATATATGGAAGTAACTCGTTAATTATTTCTAGTGCTCTTTTTCTGAAACATTCTTCGCTGAAGTTAGCGGCGTGTGCGCATTACCTGACGTCGTCTCACTGTAATTCTTTTTGTGTCACATGCCTAGACATGATCTCCCTCTAATAACTACGGCATAGAATGGGGGAGGAGTGAGTGTATGTTGTGAGTGAGTGTGAGTGCGTGCGTATGCAAGTGTAAGTCATTGTTTCTAAAGCACTTGTAATTATTTTTTTCCCCATTTGGTAGGAAATTAGCTGCGCACGCATCACGTGGTAGCCACTGCGTCATGCATTGACTTCCTATAGTGTCACGTAACCTGCCGTTAATCATTCTGTTGGAAGTTGAGATGGAAATGAATTGATCGTTGTTATAACTGTAACGGTGAGCGTCCTGGCTTCTCTTGGTCGCTGAATAAAGTGTTTTCTTTGAACTGAGGGAGGATCAGAAGCTGAACTTTATGAACTTTATGAAATGCATTCAGCACAAGTTTCACCGTTACAGACTCTCGTCAAAATGGTTACACACATAATATACATAAAGAAGGAGCTGGATGTCTAAGAATTTCTTGTGCTGACGATGGCACTGAACGAACAAGGTTCTGGAGAAGTGATGCAATGCTGCTTACAAAGGGGTGACAATTTGCAAGTTATTCCTCATCCTGTCAATCTTCAACAGTAAATATATATATGAACACACATACGCTCGTGTACATTATATATATATATATATATATATATATATATATATATATATATATATATATATATACACATATATATATACATGTTTACACACACATTTGAATAAAGTGATAGGCGAAACTTGTTATTCGTAAGCTTGCTTTAAAATAATAACCTTCTTCTAACACAAATGCACACAAACATACAGACACGCATTCACTCAAATCCACATGCGGGTGGGTGGAAGGAAGGAAGGAAGGAACGAAGGAAGGCAGGAAGGACGGACGGGCCGACCGCCCGACCGACCTACAGACAGACAGCAGACGGATGGCCGGATGGACGGACGGACAGAGAGAGAGGTGGGGAGAATGACAGAGAGAGAGAGAGAGAGATTCGGACATAGTTTATCTTTATTTGTATCCTGAACTGGAATGGTCGTGGAATGGAATCGCCGGTGCCACTTATTAACTGACTAATTAAATATCATCAAAAAGAGAAGAAGAAAAAAAAAGAACACCACCAAAAGCCAGTTGGTAATATTTAAGGATGGTGAAAATATAGCGCCATGTTAAATAATAGTGTTTTGTTTAAGCTGTTCAATTAAAAATAGAAGCGCAGTTAAGTGCAGCATCAACGGTTTGAAGAGACGACATCAGCGACATTAAACTGAAAACTATTTTATCTGCATCTCACTGTTTCTCGTTTGTTGATTTTTCTGAGTTTGCCTGATTTAAATAATAATGATGTTATTTGTTTCTTAGCAGTAAGAGTGGCGGTGGTGATAGTAGGGGGTGGGGTGGGGGAAAATGATGGTGGTGGTTGTGGTGGTGGTGATGGAGATGATGGATGTTGTGGTGGTGGTGGCGGCTTAACCCAAGTCGACATACGATGAAAAGAAGTTCTCTCTTAGAACCTCCCGTCTGATTAATGTTATTTTGGCCAATATCATCAGATGCAGAGGAACCCGATCTGCCGTTTCCGCACAACTTGACACGGAGAAAGATGGCATTGTCTTCATTATAGCACTATAAGTAATGTTTGTGGCTCTCAAAAGAGAGTTGTAGAAGCACCTGTTATCATATCGCAATTTTCTATTCGATCGACATGAGGCAAACTGTATTTGATGCATTGATTAATACAATTTATTGATCAGTTATCGAATCATCTGTATTTTCTATGCAAACCTGCGTTTTACCACGATCATATGAATGGTCCCACTACCTTTGTGCGTGCGTGTGTTTGTATAATATATTATACATATATACATACATACATACATATATATATATATATATACATAACTTTAAATCTTAAGGAGTTATGACTAAAGAACATTGCCTTCATTCCATTTCGGATGAGCATCAGGATTCAGTTCTCTTTTGTCAATCAAAACTCTTGGATTCGCCTGGATGCACAAGAAGCACTGTAGACTTATTTCTTTATTGCCCACAAGGGGTTAAACATAGAGGGGACAAACAAAGACAGACAAAGGGATTAAGTCGATTACATCGACCCCAGTGATAAACTGGTACTTATTTAATCGACTCCGAAAGGATGAAAGCAAAGTCGACCTCGGCGGAATTTGAACTCAGAACCTAACGGCAGACGAAATACCGCTAGGCATTTCGCCGGGCATGCTAACGTTTCTGCCACCTCGCCGCCTTAAGAGAAAGCAACATTTCGATAAAAGTAAGAATTAGAAAGCACAAAAAAAGAAAACATAGAATTGCCAATTGTGGTTGATTTCACTGTGTATAGTTTTTTTCCGAATCACTCAGTTTCGCATTTCTATTTTAAGCACCGAATCTTGAGCACATTTTTGGTTTTATTTGTTCATCCACGTAACTAGTGTACATGGTTCTATATAAGTTCATCCATAATGCTACGATATGGTGTTCAATTAAACTAATTAATGATTAGAATACTTCCTTTTTCATGCTTTTAAGGGTTACTAAGATTAATCAAGTATTTTCTAGGTTGTGAGGTATAAAATCATTTGGAAACCTCTGCGCTGATGTACGCAAACTTCTTATTAGGCCGTAGGGTGTAAGGTGAGAAAGATGTGGTTACTATTTCTAGCAAATCGAGGATCTGTCGTTTGCTTGCTGTTGTAATATTGTTTAAGTCGATAGTGTTTTTCATAAAGTTTTATGGAATAAAGTCGTAGCTTATTCAAAAGTGAGGCTGGATTAAAGTTGATCCGAAGATTTCATGATATTGTGTGATGTTTGCTTTCTCAAGTCTATTTCGCTGCTGCAACGAACAGAATTAGCAGCAACTTGAAAACCTAGATTCAGCTCAGAAAGGATTTATTTCTTACTTGCACAAACCTCGACCCACCTATATAAAAATACGATCAAGCTAACGCAGCAGTTTGTACGTAGTCGCTTGATATGGTAGAAAGAGCAGCAAAGCTATCTGCAAAGCACCATACAGCGCTTGAAAATAAGACACATGGGATAAAGTATTCTGGATCCCTTCCAAACCTGTAAAAAGGCGATGGTTAACTCTGATCCTAGCTCCTCTACTCCATCGGAGACAGACCTTCGACGTAACAATAACAAAAAAATGGATTTTTGATCTAGCATTCTATGATAGGGTTCCTGTCTCTGAAGAAGTGAAAATTACGCTGAAATCATGTGATACAACAATCCTATCCGCTGGTGCTGACGAAATCTCGTCTGCCGATATAATCAGAGTGTTGTTTATTTTAACACAACGTTACTACGAGATGATTTCTTCGGACGATTTACTGCAGTTTACGGCTTTGAAAGCAACGAATCCAAGTTAAGTTTGATGTGCAAATTAATATTCGCAATAAAAAGTTTGCTTCTGTCGCTAATAGCTAATATGTGTGTATGTGTGTGTCTATGTCTGAGTGGATATCTTTGTTCATAATATAATTTCATGCTTAAACCGATATTATATTGAAATACAGTGGTGGCTTAGACTAAATTCCACTTGAAATAAAAACAAAAGACCTCAAAATACATTTCAAAACAAATAGAAATCTTCATATAATTGTTTTCTCATAAAACATACAAATATAACATTTCTGAATCCACCATATCCAACATATATAACATATGCTGACCAATATATATTTTTTCAAGTATCACTCTCATTTAGTCTTCAATATGAAGTGTGCCTGGCGGGCAGGCGGGGGTAAGCTTGTTTATAATTATATATTTGTGAGGTGTATACATACATACGCACATAGACATAAACATCCACATATATACATATAAAATATGCGATGCGGATCCCTGTGACATTTCAGAAAAAATTTTGTCTACACGCCCTTTGAACAGCTCCCCATGGATATTTAGGGTCACGTTAAGAAGCAGTGAACGGTTCCAGAATTTTTTACTCGAATCAAATATAGCACACAACTCTGAATAGATTTAAAATATCGGCATCAGTAGAATTAAGAGGACTTATTTGTGCTGGCATCGAGTCTTATTGGTTGTAATAATGAAATCAAAGCCAACGGTGATATTTTGATAGACACGTTTCAGGTTTGCGTAATATATACTTTAAGTGAGGAATTCTATGTTATTGATGCATTTCCTATTATACATTAGGCAAACCGGAAATTTACATATTAGATTATTTTAAAATATAACTGTTTGGTTTGATTTCAATATCAAAAAACATGTATGTATGTAATATATATATATATATATATATATATATATATATATATATATATATATAATCTACAAGTCTTTTCATTCTCTCTCTGTTTATTTTCTCTTATTCCTTTCTGTTGAAGAAGGTAGGCTCGAAAGATAAAAGACTTTCATTTTCGCGAGCGTCAAACTAGTGTGTGTGTGTGTGTGTGTGTGTGTGTCAAAATAAGCAACAGGATACCCAGAGGTGATGCAGTGCGTCCGTTTCAAGTGGCGCCATTTCATTGAACAATGCAATCATTACATCAATTTAAATGCCGGGCTATCCTCAGCTGCATAGATAAATAAATAAATAGAATTATTTTAATCATTCGGACATATTTGTATGATTTTACTTAAATCCTCTAAGGGGGTAAGAAGACAAACAAAATCCATGCTGTTGCCACTTCCGCTTAGAAGTTTCTAAGACATCAGGAAAAAAAAATTTTGTTTGGGTCATAGTTTGTCACTGAATTTGGTTCAGTTTAAATTTATTAGTCTTGTTTATCAAATCTTTGTATATGAAATCTAAGATTAGGGAATAGTGTCTGTTAGGAAAGGGCATGAGGGAGTTGACAGAATCATAATGGGTCTAGTCATAAAACTTGTCAAGATTATTTTGGTGTAGTGTAAAGTAACCGGCAGTAATGAAGTTGGGCAGTGGAAGACTTCCGATCCGCGGTTCGACAAAAGACCCATAGAATACCAGACTTATACAAAAAAAAAAATAAATAAAGTACTGGGGTCGATACATTCGACTAAAAATTCCTCACGGCGGTGCCCCAGCATGGCCGCAGTCTAATGACTGAAACAAGATAAAGGATGTGTATATATATATATATATATATATATATATATATATATAGGGTGAGGTGTTCATCTACATATATACAGTTGCATACCGCCATATTTTTACTTATATATTTAATTCACGTAGTGAAAAGTTCTATCGATCGCATTGCAGTAACTGTCATTTCTTTGTTGCTGTAGACAGACAGCAGACAGACAGACAGACAGATTTGGTTTTTATGGCTTAGTTCTGTCGTTTCTGTGTCGGGTGTTTATGGTGTTTGCTTTTGATAAATGGGCATGTTGTGTGTGCGTGTGCGTGTGCGTGTGCGTGTGCGTGTGCGTGTGTGCGTGCGTAGTACCTGTGCTGAGAATTACTATCCAAAAAGTAGCAGTCACCATCGAAGACTACTTTATACACCAATATATATCCACACGCGTGTGTGTGTGTGTATGTAGATAGAGAGAGAGAGAGAGAGAGAGAGAGAGAGAGAGAGAGAGAGAGAGAGAAAGAGAAAGAGAGAGAGAGAGGGGGGGGGGCGAGAATGAGAAGAAAGAGAGAGATGAGCACAAATTCAGTAGTACATGTACACAGAAACACGAAATATATACACATACAAAAATACACACACGCCCCTATTCATACACACACACACACACACACACACACATAACCTTTATGTGTGGGTTATTTTTATCTTTATTGTTTACTCAGAGTCCTTGCCTTCTGGCCGGGCCCGGATGGTTGGGAGAGTGATGTGCTTGAACCGGAGATCCTGTGCAGCAGATTGAACTTGAGTAAAGGTTTTCAGTCAACTCAAAACACAGAAACAATCAACACATAACATCGAGCTCGATGCTCTACTGCTTCCGATAGACCATTGCTTTTCCAATTGATACTTTATCGAATCCTGGAAGCGTATATGGCAAAGACAGCTGCTGCGACGCTTGAACGTACATGTCCATACAAGTATGTCCATACAAGTATGTCCATACAAGTATGTCCATACAAGTATGTCCATACAAGTATGTCCATACAAGTATGTCCATACAAGTATGTCCATACAAGTATGTCCATACAAGTATGTCCATACAAGTATGTCCATACAAGTATGTCCATACAAGTATGTCCATACAAGTATGTCCATACAAGTATGTCCATACAAGTATGTCCATACAAGTATGTCCATACAAGTATGTCCATACAAGTATCTACAGGTAGATATGTATTTGTGGGAAGTACACGTGCCCGTGTAGTTATCTCTCTCTCTCTCTCATCTCTCCCCACTCTCTCATCTCTCCCCCTCTCCCATCTCCCCTCTCTCTCTCTCTCTCTCTCTGTCCCTTGTCTTTACGTCACACTGCTTGCCATCTTAGTGTTTATTCCTAACTTAGTGTTTCGACAAATCAGAATGGGGTAAATGGAGCAAGAACACACACGAAAACGAAAAGTATATATATATGTGTGTGTGTGTGCGTGCGCCTGTGTGTGTGTGTTTGTAAGTGTGCGGCGCGTGTGAATGTGTGTGTGTGTGTGCAGAGTGCTTCTCGTCTCGAAACAACTTGCTCTCTTCACATTTGAGTTGTTGGATGATATATGTTTCTTGTTAAGAAGGCGCTTCTTGAGAGAGACCACATGCCAGTCAAA
This sequence comes from Octopus bimaculoides, assembly GCF_046866305.1. Lineage (NCBI taxonomy): Eukaryota > Metazoa > Mollusca > Cephalopoda > Octopoda > Octopodidae > Octopus > Octopus bimaculoides. Next base: position 206,400 of record NC_142951.1, read on the forward strand.
GGAAACCTGGACAGATATCGAGGTTCTGCCTTTTGAAACGGAGCCTGTCGGCCCAGATCAATATTTTAGAAGAAACTGTCAGTTGAGGCCAGTATTTTGACTGTTTATCGTCAAATTTATAATCAATTAAACGTATTTGACTTTCTAGTACAGTGAAATATGTCTTACATTGGTAGGAGTAGGACGGACAGACAGACAGATGAACTGTGGAGTAAATTTCTCATACTGTGATAGGGCCATAACGTTTCCAAACTCTCCCAGAATGGCGAAATTGATTTGTTGAATGTTTAAAAGCTAATGAGCGTGCAGGAAGCCTCTGAGTGGTCGTTTGGGCTGATAACATAACAGTCAGGTTTCTCTTGAACCACAGTCTGTTCTATTCTAAAAGATGGACACCTAGGATGCAGTCTAGAATACGGTAGACGGAATTGTCTGTTTCTGTACAGTGTAGCGCCTCTGATCATAGCTCCATTCGATTGAACTTGACCTTGGGTTAAATTACTTTCACTGCTTCTGCTACTACTGAGTCTTAATATTACTGCTGCGTCTACTACCACCACCACCACCACCACCACCACCACTACTGTTACTACAAGCAAATTCAGAGAGGTAGATACTGTCTTGGCAACGCCTGGTTGCTTCTTGTGGAACTGGCCAATTTCTTGGAATGGATGTAGGATATTTGTGCGTCTAGCAGCCTCAGTCCTGTCCAAGTTCTATCTGCAATAGTCCAATGCTGTATAGTAATAACAATGTAGAAAGAGTTATTCAGAAACTCATTCAGAACCGTGTTGTTAGAGTAGTGATGCAATGTTGTATAATAGTTTGTGCTATAGGCATAATCGATGTAATTGATGTAATCGACCCTAGTGATTGACTGGTATTTAATTTATCGATTCCGAAAGAATGAAAGGCAAAGTCGGCTACGGCAGAATTTGAACTCACAACGTAAAGGCGGCCGAAGTGCTGCTAAGCATTTTGTCCGGCGTGCTAACGACTCTGCCAGCTCGCCGCCTTCTGGTGTTGTCTAATAATAATAATAATAATAATAATAATAATAATAATAATAATGCAGACCAACACCAAAGCCGAGATGGTGGACAAGATGGGGGAGGTGTTCAAAGACCTTCCCCGGAGACACAGTTGAGGCTGTGGTGGAAGATTCTTTCATAAAGCTGTTATCTCCCACTTAGGGGTAGGTTTTGATTTTTTTTTTAATAATTTTTGGATGGGATATTGTGCTTTGTTTCCCTTTTATAAAAACTGTCATATTTAGTCCGAATACCTGGACAATGAATGGATTTGAACCCACAGTCCCAGTCATTGCAAGACAATGGTAAAAATTCTAAAGAAACATTCGGTATTTGATCCTATTCCGACTCTTCAGTCTGTTCATCCGTCACAGACCGTCCTTCACAACTTCTCTCTCTCTTTCTCTCTCTTTCTTGTATGTATATAGATGCATGTATGTATGTATGTTTGAATATATGCACACAAATGCATATATTTTCATTCATTTTTAACGCCATTGTTAGAAACAGTTAACATCTACCATTGCTGAAAATAATAAAACTGATATTTTAAAAAAGTCCTTGTCAAAATTTTTTAAAAAATAGGAATTTTCATCCATAAATTTCTTTTCAGAAAATTTGCAGAAATATTTCTTTCGTATTCTTCCTTTCCAAAACAGGCTACTTTTTTTTTAAATAAGATGTTTCCCCTCTGACTGCCTGTCTCTCCATTTATCTTTCTGTCCGTCTATTTAACTCAGTCTATTTATCTATTTTTCAGTCTATGCATCTGTCAACTTCTTCGTCGGTTTTCTTTTCCTCCTCGGCTTCTATCAATCTTCCTAACACACAAATGATCCAGATACATTGGTGCTTCTTCTCCATCTTAGTCCCTTCTCTCCCATCATTTCAGAAAGGTAACTGAATGATTAATTTTTAACAGCCATTTTCAAGAAATCACAAAAGGGAAGACATTGTGGTCTTCTCTCCGGGTATAGATTTTATGCACTAATATATATTGTTTATATATATACACACACACACACACGATGGGCTTCTTTCAATCCACTCACAAGGCTTTCGTCGGCCCGACGCTATTGCATAAAACACTTGCCTAACGTGCCAGGCAGTGGTACTGAACTTGGAACCATATGGTTGGGAAGCGAGCATCTTACCACACAGTCACGCCCGCGGTAATCTCCCGCTAGGTTTTCCTGTAATGTTCTCAATCATTTTGTCAGCCCTTGGTGGTGCATAAAGAAATTATTATTATTATTATTATTATAATTTTTGTAATTAATCAAATAATTGTTCCCACCACCACCACCACCAAGATTTTACCATTATTGCCATTGTTATTACAATTATCCTTGTTCTCGTCCACACCATTATTCTCGTTTAATTTTCGACAATAGCAACAAAAGCTTATGAAATCATTTTTCTAAACGAGAGCCGCCGCTAATTTTATAGAAGTTTCTAGACCAGACACAGATATCAAGTGTGAACAGATTTCTCACCAGACACAGAAGAAAACCTTCCAAACATGACAATATGTTCTCTTTCACACGCTTTTCTTACAAGACGATGATGTTCAGTTTTGTAAGAGAGGACATCATTATTTCATATAGAAACACTTATACGACCACCACTACTACTACTACCACCACCACCACTACTACTACTGCTACAATTACCTCTACCAACACTACTTCTGCTACCACCACTAATAAGAATAATGACTTTTATTGGCCACAAGAGCCCAAGACAGATCAATATCAAAGGACGAGTTATTACACACAAAAGCAAAATCATTAAAACAAAAAACACAAAAATTGCTACTACAATAGTACTACTACTACTAATAACACTATTGATACTATTACTAACACTGCTACTATTACTGCAGCTATTACTACTACTACTACGACCACCACACAAATAATGGGGTGAAGAAGGAGAAGGTGGCGGAGATGGACGAGTGTAATGCTGTTGGTGATGATAATGATAATAGTTGTGATGATGAAAATAACGACGACGAAGATAATCCTTCTCCTATAGGCACAAGGCCTGAAATAATAATAATAATAATAATAATAATAATAATAATAGTAGTAGTAGTTGACACGAACCGCTCACATTCTCAGGAAGTTTCCTCTCCGTCTAATGTATAAACGTGCCTTATTTAGGTCTCCAGTTGAAACCCGGTAGAAAGATGAAATGCAAATCAATCGGAAAATAATAATAATAATAATTTCCAACAGCTGGAGAATGAGGAGCTATGACATTGGCAAAGTCTCTAAGGTATGGCTATTTGAATCGAATCGATTGAGATAATTGGTTGAAAAAGAACAGAAGAAAAAGATACGAAACTTCACAATAATGGAACAAGAGTAAAAAGAAGAAAAATGGGAAATTTCATTGATTGAAGCCCCGGGGATTGGTCTTAATGCCAACAGAAATTCCTCTCGTTCTGTTCTCCATTACTGTGATGTGGAGAGGTTCATTCTACCAGGACATACCACTTTTACTAAATTTATTAAGCTATCGCCTCCTTTGCCACCCTAGCCTTCCTCGCCATGTCAGTCATCCATAATGTCGGTAACACTTTATCGAGATCGCCCGAGTCATTCGGTTTTCGGGTATTCTGTTTAGCACAAGAGCACACATTATTTGAACAGCTCAGAGATGAAAAGCAGAGTAGGGTGTCACCTTTGATATAATAAATAGACATCTATCCACTATATTCAATGTATTGAGTTCTATACGAGATAATGTTTGCACCATACAAATTATATTCATTTCTAATCTAGGCACAAGACTCGAAATTTTGGGGGAGGAGGCCAGACGATTAGATCGACCCAGCACGCAACTGGTACTTAATTTATCGACTCCGAAAGGATGAAAGGCAAAGTCGACCTTGGCGGAATTTGAACTCAAAAGTGAAGACTGACGAAATACCGCGAAGCATTTCACCGGCGTTCTAACGTTTCTGCCAGTTCACCGCCTTACCCCACAAAATGTATTATTGATATACTCAACTTCTGTTATATATATATATATATATATATATATATATATATATATATACGCACACGAGAAATAGATATTTCGCAAATAAAATGAAAATATTTTTTGTGTAAAAAAAACTTTTGGCAATCGACTTACATAAAAGATGTAAATAAAATTCCTGTTTAGATCGATGAAAGATGGTTTACACGTAAAGACACTCGGAAATAAAAGCTGGCTACATTTTAAATATCATTTATACATTGAATATATATATATATATATATATATATATATATAGATATATATGTGTGTGGACGTGTATGTATATATATGCACGTGTGTGTGTGTTTGTTCGTGTGTGTGTCTTTCTGCCTGTCCGTCTGTGTCAGTATGACCCAAGGATTCCAGTGTGGGGAAATTTGTATGCTTCGCGCAGTTGGCGGTTACGAGTGTGGGCGGAAAAGTTCTCAGGCTGACTATGAAGGAGTGATGTTAGAGCTGGGAAATCTTGCATACATTAATTTCAACCCTTCTTGTTAATAACTGCATTTTTTTGTTCATTTTAACTGATATCTGACTATTGAAAGAAGACTTCAAAAGTAACCAGTTGCTATATACATAACCATCACTGTGAAAGTGACCATGCTTTACCAGTAAGCTACTAGGCGGAAACCATTCGTTTTATTCATTATATATATATATATATATATATATATATATATATATATATATATATATATATATGTACAAACATACTCACACACATTATGTATGTGTGTGTGTGTGTGTGTGTGTGAGTGTACATAACTAATTTTCTAATGAAACAGAAGCAGTACTCAATGCCATTAATTACAGACGTTATTAATTAGTTCACAAATGAAAATCAATTGCTTTTGAGACCAGCGAAAGTCTTGTGGTTGGGAAGTAAACATGACTAGTTCCAGTTTGCAATTCAATCTGTTACATCATCATTGCTTTGTAATCCTGACCCGTTTATCACTGCACAGACTGCTTTGATGGCGATCGCCGAAGCAGTTGGGTGGATGACTCACCGGGTATACATGCTGTAAGTTCTGTCCGTGACTAAGCATTCCACTGCTGACCGCTAGTGCAGCATGTAAACTTACTTATAACAATCAATTAGACCAGGAGTTCTATAACAGCAAAGCAAGGGTCTGGCGCAAAACATATTTTTAAGTGCACGCCGAACTTGTTTACCCATAAATATATTGATTCTTATTTTTCTTATTTGTAAACTGATTTGCTATAAATATATTCTGTTATTTATGATACTGAACATTATACCAATTTCGTGTATATATATATATATATATATATATATATATACATACATGTGTGTGTGTGTGTGTGTGTGTGTGTGTGTGTGTGTGTGTGTGTGTGTGTGTGTGTGTGTGTGTGTGTGTGTGTGTGTGTGTGTGTGTGTGTGTGTGTGTGTGTGTGTGTGTGTGTGTGTGTGTGTGTGTGTGTGTGTGTGTGTGTGTGTGTGTGTGTGTGTGTGTGTGTGTGTGTGCATACACACGCATAAGCACACACATTGGCTGCAACACAGAGCTTTTACGCACGTTCGCTTTAACCAGGTCACCTATAATATATAATATATTACATATATGTAACTGTCGCTGTTGACTTAATATATGTGTACGTATATATATATATATATGTCTGTGTGTTATATATAGGCTCACAGTCTGGCACAAGGCCTGCAGCTTCGTGGGGGGGGGGGTGGAATGAAAGGTCAAGTCGATTTCGACGGGATTTGAACCCAGAACGTAAAGACGGACGAAACGCCTCTAAACATTTTGGTTGGTTCATTAACGATTCTGACAGCTCACCACCGGGGTGTGGGTGTGTGTGTGTGTGTGTGTGTGTTGGTCAGAAAGCCTGACGGCGTTGTTCCGGCACATGGCTTTGAATTCCAGTCCCACGAGATCAGCTTTGCGTTTCTGGGTCGATAAAACAGTACCAACCTTGGCAAAGGGCTGGCGGAACTTTTGGTGCCTGGGGCAACATTTTTTTGGTGTCTTTCTATTTTTAGCGTTTCCGTTAGAAAAGGGCTGGGGCCGCTCCTTGTGCTCCGCTGAAGTAAGTGGACGCTCTTTCCCTCGGTTAAACATCACTGACAGAGACTCACACGCCTGCGCAGCTGTTAGTCTTCCTCAAATCTTATTCATGTTTGGTGAACATCAGCCGATACATTTAGATATTTCTTTTTTCAATATAGTTTTCAATATTCTTGATGCAAATCCGTGGTATTTGGGATCGAATCCACTTCTCCGGTGTTTCTACTACTATAATCCTAAGTTTAGTGTCATTAAGAGCTTTCCAAATCAACGGGATAATTTTTCATTCGATGTAACGTCTATAAACATTATACTTGAAGCTTGTTAGTGTTGAACCATGGGTTTATCTTATCCCTCTTCTTACTACTATTTTGGAGTCTATTTCATAGTTTATTACGATATCTAGGGTGAGTTCTTTTTGTATTTTTACTTCGAATATTCTCCAAGTTTTTCCTTTGCTCCTTTTCGTGTTTCTGTCCTTGTGCTTGTAACAAGAGAACTGCATACCGTTATGATTATTTGGAATCCAGGAATAACTGCTGAAGAGTGAAAATGTTGGTGTAAGAGTAAGCAAAGTATATTTTAGTAGAAGGGAATCGATAGTGTAAGATTTGATGTTCAGTAAGATTTCTTCAGATTATATATCTTACACAGAAATATTTATGTCTGAGAGAAATGATTAATTTTGATTTTTCGCTACGATTATTATCGAAGCGGTAGAAAATATCCTTCTTTTTCCTCAGAAATGTACTGGATATATTCGTATTTTTATGTCTATGTACTTCTACTTCCGTAAACTCTTTCATATCGTTCGCTTATCATTTGGGCATTTCGTTCGAACACAGCAGCGGAACAGGAGTGTATATGAATAAACAAGCGTTTCATTTCCCTATGAGATATTATCACAATTTCTATATTCTACGTATTCTACCCAATTTACTGAATAATTATCATCTAATGCCTTCGAAGGCTATTCATTTGTTTCATACGCAAAACATGTAACAAAGAATTCCTGTTTGGTTTCAAAAACAACGAGATTTGTAACGGATTCTTTAAGATCAAGAGTTAAAGATTTCGCAAACATTTTCTGCGAAATCTAATACAAGGGGAAATATTTCAACATTATATTTTTTGTACAGTCAGTTAAACGAAATATATTACATGAAAACGACCACAACGCATATTATAGACGTTTATCAAAAAAGCTCACAAGCATAGACAAAAAATAAACCATTAAGAAAATCTATAAAAGCTGAAGAAATGATCACTTTGGCAACACTTGGTGTGCTTAGACGAAATATTAATTTCAAATCTAATTTGGTGAAGAACATTTCCACAAAACTCATTAACTTCAATGAACCTGAATTTGAGATACTTACGAAAAAGATTTAAAATACATGATTCATTAAAATTTTAAAAAGATTAAATTTATCTTTTTTTTTTTTTTTTTTTGCTATGAACGCATTTCTCGCATTAATTTTTTTAATCTCATCAACAATTAAATACGAATGCAGTTTTACTGTTTAACGGGATTAAATACTTTTCTTTTATAAAACCCTTTACATCAGAAAGCATTAAATTTCTACGATTTATCAGCTATAATTTAGAGATTACTATTAACAAATCTCACATGAAGATTGTTAAGCATGTAAGCTCTATTTATATATTTTGGCAAATACATTTGGCTAAAGAAAAACGGCCTTGCTTCGCTCGATTTGATGCTAATTTGGATTCCCAAGATTTAATTTACCCTAGATTTCAATTTTAGCAGACTGGGGTGGATTTATATTGCGATGACGGTTTATTGATTCTTGAGGGTTTGAAACCAACACATTTTTTTCATTTAAGGTTCCACTGTATTCAATGCACGAGACACAAACATATTTAACACTTAATTTCTTATACTTAATCTTATCGACATTGAACAACTTTGAAGCACCATTCTTTCGGGGAAACTTTACGTAATAAAATATTAATACAAACTCAAATTGCCCATGAAATCTCTTAAAGAATTTAATCCCTTCTAACTATTTATATTCCAAACAATATTGGTTTAACAGCATTGTAAATAACCTCCACAACAAGAGGTATTCAGCCGTACCGGCTTCAAAAATGATATCATTTACAAATACATTTTGTTCTAATAAACACACAAAAGATATAAGAATGGCAAGATATTGTTGTAATCCTGGTTCATACATCGATATTATCATTTTGATGTTGACGAAAGAAGCAGCAATGCAAAATGTTTTATGAAATTAAGGGATATTTCGCCACCGATTACAAATCGAAAATCATACACACACTTCGATATGCGAGAATATACATATATTTAGAGAAAGATTTTTTTTCAAAAAAGTTCAAATTAAGAAAAGAAAATTTTTTAGAGAATAGAATTGTATTAACCTTTTGGAAGGAATTTCACAAATTGTGTGTAGGCTTTAATAAATGTACAAGCGATTTCCGTTCTCAACATTATCACGCTCATATTATGGCTATTATATATAGCGGAACACATGGTTGATAACGTTGAAAATTGAAAGCGCTTGCGCATTTCTTAAAGCCTACACACAATTTGTCGTAAACAAAGCGGTGTGCGTTCGAGTCCCAAGCGTACGGGAAAACCTACTTTTTTTTCTGTCAAGGGCTTATATACGCCCATTATTAGACTATTTTCTTTAGTCCTTGCGCGGCGATTGCTTATAAGCTTTAAGTTTATAAAATACTATTATTATTATTATATATATATATGCATATTATTGTATTTTTCTCTCTTACCTGTGTAGTCCAATCTTTTCCAGTTCATTTCCAGTTCATTTACCTGTTTCTATTTCTCTTTTTTCCCTTCTTTCATCTTCTTCCTCTACCAAACCATATATGTGCGAATGTGTGTGTGCAGAGCTGTGTGTATCATTACAGGTGTGTTCGCGCACCAATCACTGTTCCCCCACCCCCCATCGATATTAGAAACCGACTTCAACACAATCAGTCAAAATCAATCGATGCAGTTAATTACATTAATCCATTTATATTTGTAACTATAATTAACTCTGTGTGCAGACGAGCCACGAACACTTAGCCACATTACATGAATATATGCATATATATATATATATATATATAAATATTTTTAGATAGATAGATGTGTGTATTTTATGTATGCATTTGATTCTTTTAAGGACCTACTCAATATAAAAGAATGTCTGTAGGCGAGCGCATGTCCCTCCGGGGGTTATCACACTGATATATCGATATTTTTCTTTGAGGTGGCAGTTATATAATACAATAAACGATATTGAATATATCGAAATACAAAACAAACACCAAAAAAAAAAAACAAAAAAAAAAGCAACACAGCTCCGTTGCTTCTTACTTGCAGTTTTGTTGTCGACGAAGAAGAACGTTAAACGAGGCTTTCGATATATTCGTCTCTCGTAGATTTTTGTTGTTAGTGGCTCACCTCACGTCAGCTCTGATCTGACGGATCCATGCGCGATGGAAAGAGGCATCAGCCGTGATCATCACGTCTTTCTCTTTCTGTTTGGTGAATCTAAGACTACGTTGTCAAAATGTGCTTGGTTTTTGTAAAGGTTGTAGATATAGTGGGGGAATCATTATAATAAGTGTGTTCTAAGGCGGGGGGAGCTGGCAGAATCGTTAGCACGCCGGGCGAAATGCTTAGCGGTATTTCGCCTGCCGCTATGTTCTGAGTTCAAATTCCGCCCAGGTAGACTTCGTCTTTCATCCTTTCGGGGTCGATTAAATAAGTACCAGTTACGCACTGGGTCGATGTAATTGACTTAATCCCTCTCCACAAACTTGAGGCCTTGTGCTTCCAATAGAAAGAATTATTATATATAAATTAGCAAAGGCAGTAAGACGGCAAAATCGTTTGAGTATCGAGTATTTCTTCCGATACTTGATGTTCTGAGTTCAAATCCCACCAATGCTATAGGTAAACTATTATAAACCGAGTGACAAACGCAGCGAGCGGGAAGAACTGTTATAGTGACGGAAAAATTCTTTGTAGCGTTAGTAAGAGAATGTTATATACATAGGTATAGACAGCCGGTTTATGCATGTTTGTGCGAATGTATCAAAATCTCATAATTTCAGGCACCTTCTTAATAAAGACAAAGTTATTTTACTAAATTCTTCATTATTTTCAAAAGTAATTTACGCTGAGGCAACATTCAATGCTATTTAGCATTGAATGTTGTATGGTGTCTATCGTCTACATCGATAGAAATTTCAAAAGGAACATATTAAAATAGTAATATAATAGTATTCTAATGGAGTAATAGAATAATATGCTAATAAATATAGTAATATAGCAATATATTAATAGAGTGATGCTAATTTCCTGTGTTTGGCTCAGTTTTACACATTTGAAGGAGACGTTTATAATCGATCGATCACATTAAACGGCTGTTGTTTTTTTGTTTTTTTTGGGGGGGGGGCTAAACAGCAATGAAATCAGGGAGCTACTATTTCCCCATTTAGTTCTATATTGGTATAGCATAATTAGATATGCTCGGCACTGTTATCTGCATCCACTGGCATCCATTGCGTCTTGCGATTTATATTTATCACTGCTGGAATCTGATTAACTAAAATATGGTGCATATAAAAATGAAGAAATAGCCACACGATAAACAACAACAACAACAACAAACAGACTGCGCCAAGTGGCACTAACCTAAATGGTAATTTATTCTGCTTTGCATTTAAAATAAAATGTCACATTTCGAATTGAAATGGTTTCTGTACTTTTCAATTAATTTAAGAGATTTCCATTTATTTTACTCATTCGATTAGAAAATAGATTTTTATCTTTTTTTATATAGTATTTTCTTCAATTTATTATAAATTGCACATGTACATGCAGGTATGCATATGCATATAAATAAGTGGGTGTATATATATATATATATGTGTGTGTGTGTGTGTGTGTGTGTGTGTACGTATATATATATATATGTATATATGTATGTATATCTATGTATGTTTGTATATACATATATTTATGAATATATATTTGTATAAGCATATCTGTGTATGTAAATATGTGTATATGTATTATACATGATACATATACAACCATATACAGATATATCTGCATGTATAAATATAGATATGTATCTACTTATATATGTATGTATGCATGTATATATGCACATACATATAAGTGCATGTACACACACACACATATATACACGCACAAACTCATACATATGCGTGTGCGCGCGCGCATATTCAAACCAACGAAACAAGCCGATGCATGAAACGTGAAGACACAATCAACTTCGTAGTCACAATAAATTAACTCCATTGTCACCATAGAATCACTTTTCTCGCAAATGTTTCCTTGTTATTCTTGAACTTACTTTAAAATAATATTCTTAAAAGTATAACCTAGTTTGACTCTCCATATATACATGTGTGTGTAAGGGTGTTTGTACACTTACTTATTTATACATATATATGTAATAAGCAAACACAAATATTTCTCAACATCGCTACACACCTTTCGGCAGAGTGGTTTATTCGCAACATTACGTTAATTGGCATTGGTCAAATAGTCATGTTCAATTCCGATTTGGGAATTTACATCTAAGTGTTATTTTGATCGGCAGTTAACGGCTCGTAATAAACAGTGCTGTGACCATGAAAGCACGACTGCCGACTATTGAGGTTGGCTGGGATTTCGATTTAGACACAAGGAGAAACCAGAACACGTCTATCTTGGTGTAATTATTGAGAAATACATCTTTAAACGTTATATGAGAGAAACACTGTATGCGTGCTTAAACACATGTACACACATGCGAAAAAAAACATACATACATACGTGTGTGTGTGTGTGTGTGTGTGTGTGTGTGTGTGTGTGTATAGGCACGAGGGAAGAGCATATGGTAATTTCAGAGTTTCCTCTTCTCTGGAACGACAGACTGGGAAAGCATAAAATCATAATACCATGCTATAGGCAAGTGCTAAGTTCAACCCAGACTATGTATGTATGTGTATGTATGGTGTAAGCAACATACATGCATACATATTATTCATGTATATGCATAAGCAAATACTCATTAAGATACAATGATATATATATATATCGTCACTCCGACGACGGTGAAAATAACTTGTAACATCAACAATTTTTTGTGATTTCAGAAGCAATTTTCATTTGAATTTGAATATAATTTATGTTAATTTATGAAACACCAATTTACTAATCAATTATTCTGGCATTTATTATCTTCTTGTTTCTTTGATTATATTCCCATGATGCTTTTCGCAATGTCTACTCTAATTTTGACTGACACAAATAAAGATTACTTGCTTGTAAATTTCATTAATTCTGCATTCGTTTTAATGATTTGCCATAAATTTTCAGTGGAGGTCACAACTGGAAACTGACCTGATGAACATAAAGTTTGAAACTTGTGAACCCCGAAAAACCTATTGATCAATTTGGTTGCATGAATCAAGAACATCTTCATACAAGTTAGTCTGGGCAGAGTTGAAGTCTCGGAGGAAGAGACTTGTCGACTTTCTCTTATATTCGCAGTGAAAGAGTTTTGCTGAAATGAGTGACTGGTGCAATAGCTACGTATTCGTATTATTCAAAATAATTAATCACAAGATAATTAGCCACAAATAAACATCAGCATTTCTCATTTCGTTTATTCAAGCATCAATTACAGTCATCTGGAAAAAGATGAGTCACAGAAACTCATGATTTCCGATTGAGGAACATAAATATTTCTCAACACTGAAATTATTAACCATTTTTGTTTGGTGGGTCTTGATATCTACTCTCTGATAATGTCTCGTGTAGTGACCCCCTCGAAGGTGGTTTACTCGGAAGATAATGGACCAATTTTCTTATCGGTGCTTATATACAAGATGACGTTTTCTAATTGATTGAGTTAGGTTCCGATGAACAAATAGAATACGTGTAAATGTATGTGTGCGTTGTACGTGTGTGTATGTATGTGTGCGTTGTACGTGTGTGTATGTATGTGTGCGTTGTGTATGTGACTGTATGAGTGTGTGCATATACACATACATACGTACATATATATCATGAACTAACTGTTACTTTCTCAGATGCAGCACAGAATTTTGTCAGTGAAGAGGTCGCGGTCTGAAAGCGACGAAAATATTTTGACAAATTAAATTTAAATGTTGAAGTGAATCTGACGGCTTTTGTGTGTTATTTTAAATGGCTTATAAACATGTATGTATGTATGTATGTATGTATGTATGTATGGTATGTATGGTATGTATGTATGTATGTATGTATGTATGTATGTATGTATGTATGTATGTATGTATGCGTGTGCGTGTTCTAATATAATTGAGCGCGTGGTCGTATATTGAGCGTAGAAGCTGAAATATTTTTTTGCGTGAATTGCAAAGAGAGTAAAACAAGGACTCGTTTTCAGCAAAAATTTACTTATCGACCATGGAACTCATTTGCATATTTATGCATATTCATCTCCTTCTCAAACAGTCATAATGATTTACCAAACTTCCCTATTTTCAATCATAACTTTGGCCTACGTACGTCCTTGTAATTACTTCGGTTTATCTATATTTATCGATCTCCGAACTCCGTTATTCATCCTTTTTCTGCTATAGTAATATTTCCTACTGTGTATGATAGTTGTCTTTTATATTAATCTATAATAATAATAATAATAACTGGCTGAACCCGTGAAAACTTCACGGAAAACAAAAAAATGTAAGCATCTGTAAATAGTGACTTCATTTGATAACTATCGAATAATTATGTATAAGCAGGACTCTTGGAAATTCTACGAAATGCAAAAAATATAAGCATCTTTAAAAGTAACATCCAATTATAGTGTAGAAAAGTAAAAAGCAATATTGAATATTGGCTGAGGACCCAGAATATAGAATACGGTAATTAATTATATTGTTGGTTATAAATCTGTCTACTCTGAAAATACTGATAAACATTTAAAAACACGAAGCGAACGCCACCTTCGTTTCAGTCACCACTCTCTCTCTCTCTCTCTCTCTCTCTCTCTCTCTCTCTCTCTCTCTCTCTCTCTCTCTCTCTCTCTCTCTCTCGCTCTACCACCCACTTCAATTATGTCTTCTCTGCTTAACCCTTTTTTTTCTCTTTCTTTCTACCTCTCCCTTCAACTGTAACATCCAACCTGCACACCCTCCACTTCTTCCAGCCTTATCTATTGCATTACATGTCATCTCTGCAACAAACTCTACAATGGTCTGCCGGATCACCGACTGGCCGACCGATTCACCGGGCACCTATAAAATGTTCGGCTACGTACGAACACCCCCGGTCGCCCGTCATTTCCGCTTGGCTAACCACTCTACCTCGAATATCTCCGTCTTCGGCCTCGCCCTGCACCACGGAGGTTTGGTGCGGGCGCAGGTATGGCTATCTTCTGCAAATATTGATAGATTAAGTTCGAGATTTAAAGAGTAAGAATGAAATAATACATAGAAGATTCTAGTAATCAGTACATATAAATTCAAGTCGATATGGGTGTAAAGAATCTGTGTTAAAACGCAAACAATTTACTAGAATGATGAAGTTGTCATTAAATTTGTGAAAAAGAGTGGTTGACACAATATACTAGCCATTAGTTTATGTAATATATACAATGCATATGTGTGTGTGTGTGTGTGTGTGTGTGTGTGTGTGTGTGTGTGTGTGTGTGTGTGTGTGTGTATTACGTATGCATGCATATTACTGAAACTAATAGCTTGTTAACTGTTCTTAGCGAGTTAATTATCAAACGGTCTTTCTTCAAATCGAATGACAACCTCATACCATAGTAAGTCATTTGATACTTCTTACAACCATAGCTACAGGAATTTCTGCTGTGACAAATACGAGTGATTGCTTTGAAATATCTGCGCCGGAAACGAATTTGTTATTGTTCGTCTCTTTCTGCAGAACACTCTTGACAGATAACTCAGCTGCAGCATGTAACGTCAAGGTCGTCGGTCACCAATTATCGATTCCTATTTCGTGATTATATATACAAACAGAGAGGGAGAGAGAGATTTATAACTATATAAATATAGATAGATATGGTAATGTATATCCATATGATGTTCAGTTATACCTTCTACACTCATCTTTCATTATATTTGTGAACTTTTACACCCGCGCGTGCGCACTCACGTACTAAGCATACACACACACACACACACACACACACACACACACACACACACACACACAGAGGCAGGCAAGCGCGTGCTTACGCAAGTGTCATTCAATCCAATAGCATTCCACATACAAAATTCATTCATATTATTTCTTTTACATGTTAGATAAACATGTAAAGAATCTCCTATTAGAAAATCTTATA
>NC_142951.1:226879-256879 GCF_046866305.1 Octopus bimaculoides
ACAAAAACAAACAGTAGAGCAATTGGAGTATGGCATACATATATTATACATTAATTTCAGTTTGCTAAACTGTGTCGTAAAATATAAAACAGCTTCACAGTTTTGTAGACAAAAAGCGTATCAATGCAGACGATATCTGGTCGAAAGAGAAACAACAATTATTATGGTTGGGATGTATTGAAATTAATGTCTGAATATTGGTTTGACTGACTTATAACAGGTATAGAACGTTGAATGGATATAAAACAGAGAAGAAGATTTATCAGACTATTCCAGATGCGAAATGTTCTCGAGTATTTTCACAAGTTAACATTTATAAATGTTTACGAGATTAGGGGCTGTTATAATATCGATTTCAAATTTTGGCACAAGGTTCGAGGGCGGGGGTAAGTGGATTACATCGACCCCAGAGTTCAACTGGTACTTATTTTATCGACCCTAAAATGATGAAAGGCAAAGTTGACACAGGCAGAATTTGAACTCAGATCGCACAGATGAACGAAATGTCGCTAAGCATTTTGCCCGGCGTGCTAACGATTCTGCCGGTTCGCCGCCGCCTTAGCAGATGTTGTAATATCATTTCCTGGCATTCAACGGAACTAGAATGAAATTCTACACCGTCGTGGAAATTGGAAGCAAAAATACAGATGCGGTGTGTATATAACATAATGTACATAGAAACATAGGATGGAACTAGCTGTATTATTTTGTCTCGGAGTAATTTCTCAAAGATATTTGTCGGTTAAAACCTGAAAAGTCACCAGACACGCGGTTCTGAATCATCACTTTTAGAGATCCACTGACGTTTTGAGCAAAGCGATGTGTTTTTAGCACGGAATCTCTTTGAAAAGTTTCTCTGAGAATAGAATGTCGAACTATAACAGCTTGCGCCATTCTATTTATGTATACTCACAAATATTATACACACCAGTATTTTTTTATCTGAGGCTATTTCAGGTGCATATATTATTAACTGAAAACAAATTCATATATACATGCATACATATATATATATAAGTCAGTAAATGTTGGGGTTGTGTTAACCGCACGTGAAGAGATAATAGGAAAAGAAAAAAAAAATAAGGCAGAATGCTAAACTAATACACACCCAGCCTTTTACCAAATCTAAGCTACCGTGTCTTGTGATCGAACCATTACTATCGAACCTAAAAGTATATAGTTACTACGAAGTTACCTCTACACCACACACACGCACGCACACGCACACACACACACACACTCACATATACATATACATACATGTGTGTATATATGTATGTAGTGTATGTATATATGTGTATGTTTGCAAATGTATGTGTGTGTGTGTGTGTGTATATATATATATATGTATATATACACGTACACACACATATATATATATACATATATATACATATATATATATATATATATATATATTTATATATATACATATATATATATATATACGTGTACATATTCATATGTTATGTCTGTACACATACGTTTACAGCCTCGTTCGACTTCCACTGATGTCAAACAAAGTAATCTGTTCCTTGTGGATTCGATGTGTTGACAAAAGTATAATGTTTGTTTAGGTGAGTGTTGAGTGTCGCGGCTAAATATTTGGATCATAAATTCGAAGAAAAGGAAGGGCGATATTTCCATGGTGTAAATAGTATCAGTTTTGCAAGATAAACAGTGCACGGGATGCTATTATCCATCTGGAATTGATATTACAGAATATGTGTGCACTTAAATAAGAATGTACTTAATACGGTTAAAGCCGGTGCATCGAAATATAGAGAGAGAGTAGTCGAAGGCAAAAGTGAGAGACTGGTGGCAGTGGTTTGCTGAGACACGGCCACCAGGAATTATACATGCATCAGTATATGTACGTGTGTATGTATCTTCCCCCCTATGTCTGTCTATATATCTATCTCTGCATATGAATACATATATGCATACACACACACATATATATATATATATGATGTACACACAAAGCAAGAGGGAGAAAAAGATACAGAAAATTAGACCGACAGATAGAAACATATACATACATGCATTTATATGTGCATGCGTGTGTGTGATTATGTGTGTATATATATATATATATATATATATATATATATATATATATATATGTAAATTTCTATCTATCTATATATTTCTATATGTGTGTATGCATACATACATATTGATGTGTATGTGTATATACATATATATAAGAGAGACAGAGAAAGCAAAAGATTGATTGATAGATTGATACACACACACACACACACTCACACGTAGAGAGATAGTTACATGTATGTGTACATGTATACATGCATTAATATAGTACGTAGATGAGGTGCAAAGCAGTGCTGTTTCTTTTCTCAAATATGAAACGCAACTAGAGCCGCCATGTTGTTGTGAATTTCTCTTTCTTTTTTTTCTTCTCTTTTCTTTTTTTTTTTTTTTACATGTGAAATCTCCAGAGTTTGGCAAATAACTTAAAGTGCCGACATGAAACAATCTGAAAAATTATGGTCAAAGAATCAATTTGTGGCGGTCCTTTTATCAGGTGTTGTATTGATGCCATATTCCTTCACACAGACACGCTACCATGGGTGCTATTTGAAAGGGATTGAGTGGGGGAGGGGAAGAGCACAAAATCCGGTATTGTTCTGTATTTGTGTAGTCTTCGTTTGTGTGATTGTTTCTGAGAGATACCTATACATGTATACACGCAGCATCATACATACATACGTGCATGAATTCACACACAGACATATGCATTAGTGCCTGTGTACGAGTGTTTACATATGCGTATATATATATATATATATATATATATATACATATAGGCGCAGGCGTGCCTGTGTGCTAAGAAATTGCTTCCCAACTACTTGGTTCCGAGGTTCAGTCCCACTGAGTGGCATCTTAGGCAAGTATCTTCTGCTATAGCCTATCAAAGCCTTGTGCGTGGGTTTGGCTGACAGGAACTGAAAGAGGTCCGTCGTATGTATGGATGGGTGGAGACAGACAGAGAGACAGACAGACAGAGAGACAGACAGACAGAGAGATAGATACATTTCTTTTATTAGCCACACAGGGCTCAACAAAGATGGGACAAATACAATGAAGAGCTTTTCTTTTTGGGAAGGAGAAGGGGAAAAAAAGTAGGGGGGTGTCGATCAAAACGGATCGTAGGAAGGAAAAAAGGGGGGAGTTTGATCAAAAGAGATCGAGAAGAAAAAAAGGGGGGGATCAATAGGAATCGTGTATCACAGTAATGTTCTCGTGTAAAAAGAGGGGAGGACAGTTTAGGTTTAGCCGTGGAAAGAAAAGCCTACGGGAAAGACCACGGTAACCTTGGTCAATGTTGTCATTGTTATTGAAGGAACCATAACAGTAAGTGACTCTCTTTTGCCTTTTTGTTTTGTTTTTTCTGGACTTTTTTTTTACTCCTTTATAGTGTTATGCTCAAGGTGGCTCCGTCATTCACACGTGCCATCCTTGCTACATTCACCCATCTTTTTCTTTGAAGCAGATAGATAGATAGATAGACGGGAGGACGGACGGACAGGGATTGATGGACGCGCCTCTGTGTGTGTGTGTGTGTGTGTGTGTGTGTCCCACCACCACTTGACAACCGGTATTGGTGTGTTTATGTCCGCGTAACCTAGTGGTTCGCCAAAAGAAGCCGATATGATAAAAGAAGCCGATATGCAGTCGATTCGTTTATCTTGATATGAGATCACCTAGTCGTGCACATATGGTCATGATGCATATGCCTGGGTAGTTATGACGGGTATACTGGGCTTCGTATATTTTACCCCAGTGTTACTTTGAGGGTATGCACCGCTCTCTCACTCAGTAATAACAACAATATGTTGTTGGATTTTGCTGTTGGTCGTCTCATTCTTTTGATGGCCAATATTTCTGAAAGCATCGTGAACAAGTAACAACACAACTGCTGGAAGAGTAAGTTCTAAAAAAAGTCACTTCAACATTCTCGGGGTGTTTCTATGCGAGACTTAACATTTCTAACATTTTATCATCAAAAAGTTGCTATTGAATCCCATAGTCGAAGGTTAAGTAAAAGAGTGAAATAACGGATGGTTTTGTATCTGATTAGTTTCAATTGAGATTTGCATCTGACATTAAATGAAGGGAAAACATATATCTTGAAAATATATGCACATGTCAAGAATGACAGAATTGCCACAGTCGAAAAGCAAAGAAAATGATAAAATGATGTGCAGAAAGTAATACAAAACGCAACGAAATTGTATAACCACACTAAAGGAATAGAAAGTGTATTTTTAGGAAGAGTTGTTTGTGGTATTTTTGTTCTTAAACCTCAAAACATTTCACGTTATTCTATAAGCTGGATCTTTTTCCAGTTTCCAACAAAATCACAGAATATTCAAAAGTGATCGAAGCCTTCGACTGTAGATGTTGATGGAATCGTGTCCTTTTCGAAAAGCTTCAGGAGGTTTTTCACACCTGAAGTTAATCAGCAGAAACTTTGACCACAGGTTGAGATCAGCTCCGATCTTTTCCGTTTTATATATATATATATATATATATATATATATATATATATATATATATAGGTAGCATGGCCTACAGCATTAATTTTCCTTTAGTTAACACAGGGTATCAGTCATTATAGATACAAGCTAATTAAGTAAATAAACAATTTTCAGTTTTAAATACTTGAATTATTACATATTTTCCATTTATATAAAATTTACCTTTACATTGTTCTTGTTGAACAGCAGAAAAATATCTTTGTGTCTCCTCGTAAAGTTACAGGCGAGAAAAAGAAAGTCTTTCGTAACGGTTTTTTTTATAAGTGAATGTAGGGAGGGTTATACCATATAACATTTCGCTCCTGGGTTGCGCGCCATTATCGGTTTCTGGCAAGTGATTTACTGTGAAGAGTAGTTGCAGGCCAGCACTTTGTAATTCTTCATCGGTGTCAGAAATGAACATCTCCCGTCAAATACGTCCTAGACGTATTTTAGACTCACCAATGTGAACCGTTGTATATGTATGGACAGATAGATAATATATATATATATATATATATATATATATATATGCACCAGTATATATCCAGTATATGCACCAGACAGTGTGCGTGTGTGTGTGTGTGTGTGTGTGTGTGTGTGTGTGTTAAGCGTTAATCTTTTAATGTAACAATCCAGACAGAAACCAAAAAGTTTATTATAACTTTGAAACTTAAGATCAAAAATTAAGTATAAAAAAGAAAACATTAAAGCAACAAACTATACATCATCCAAAAGGAGATGCGTTCGGGATTTGCATACCGAAAGAAAATGGACGAGGAAAGCTTATTAAACTATCAAAGATCTGTAGTCAACTTAAGCACATAAGCACTTACCTATAAAAGTATGAGACTATTAGCGGATGATGAAAGGAAAACTTTACAATATGCTTATTTGCAAACGGCGGCAAATATATAACATAAATTAGAGCAATTGTAGCAAATAAAATTATCAAATAAAGGAAAGGTATTTCAATTCGGATTAGACCTTGCCTGTGGGGAATTCCAAACATGTAAAAACCATATATATATGGTGACAAACAGAAGATATACATGTGAGTTCAATTCATAGAGGAGAATAAAAACTTTAACCGACGAAACATTCGAATGTGAACGGCTAAAGTAAATTCTTTAACAGACTCCACTTGAGACGCCAAGTGCCTCTCAGAAACAAACCTCTGTTCTATTGCTTGGTGTTCGTTTACGAGAAATGAATATCTCGGGCCAGAACAATCTCAGATCTTGTAGTTACAATGATTCGATGACGGGAGTCTTTTAAGATCAGAACATTTTGGAGTCCCCTTCCTGACTACTACAGATGAGACTCTCTCTCCGCTTCATATTTAATTAATGAAAATGCCATACCGCTTCCCTTACCATTTTTTGACCAGAATCAAGTATCACAAATATGTATTCCCATCATCAACTGACACCTGGCCAGTTCCATTCAATCCTGTGCCTTCCGGAAGTGTCAAAAATATAAACGCTGCCAGCGAATCTGCTGCCAGTTTATTTCTACAAGTAACAACATCAAAGTAAGCCAATAATATTAGCTTATAGCTTCAGAATTGTGTTTATAAAACAAAGAATTTATTCTAACACAGACATTCAGACAATACATATATATCTCTACTTTCCCTTCCTTTTTAATTCTACACTAAGCGCATGCGTATATTTTCTACCTTGGGACAGAACTCTCCGTAGCCCTCCGCATAAACTTTCTCATAACGCCTGTATGTTCTGAAACTAACTTTCCCAAATAAAGTGCACTTCATATTCAAGGCTCTGGTGAAGCTATAGGATGTTATTCAGGTACTCAACTAAGTGTCCACCACATCTTACAGCAGAAACAGCTAACACTTGTTTTTTTCCGATGTCTTCTCTTTGTTTCTATATAGAGAGAGGGGGGAGAGGGGGGAAAGAGACGGGGGAGAAAGATGGGGAGAGAGAAGGAAGAGGTAGAGGAAGTGAAGAGAGAGAGAAATAAAAAAAAATAGCAGAAGTAGAAGAGGATGGAATGAGCGGATAAAATTGAACTTGATTCGATTTGGCCAAAGGAAAGAGAAGCTGGGCAACAGAAAACTGCGAACTGTTAATGCATTCATTTCTAAATCTAAATTGAAAGTATTGGGAGAAAAAAAAATTGCTTCATGGTTAACAGATACTGCAGTTAAGATGTTTTTGTCTGTGAGCAGAAAAAAAAATTGATTAAGATCCGGAATCTACGTCGGTAAAAGTTAATTCATAAAACCTCGTAGAAAAAAAAATTAGATTAGAGCGAGTTTATTTGACAGAAGGAATGAGAAAAAGAACATGCTTCAGATTCTCATGCTTTTTCGACGAGAAAGAATAGAGATGCGAATAGTGTGATAAGAGAAAGGAGAAAGTGTGAGAGCAATGTGAAGGTTGGGGGGGGGGAGAGAAAAGGACAGTACAAGTAGTGTGGGAGGTGCACGAAATGAGAGGAGGTGATTTGAGAGAGACGTTAAGGGTTAGGGTTGGTTGCAAGAATAAAGTCAGTTGAAATGGAGTGGAAGTGGTAAGGACCGAGTTGATTAAAGAGTGATAAGGCGATAAGGGGATGAATAAAAGGACTTATAGCGAATAAAACACACATCAGCACAAACAAGGTAGAAGTTACGAGAAGGGTTGAGGGGTTATAAAAATTGTTAAGATTCTATAAAGAGGGGGGGGGGGGGTAAATAAATGCAAAGGTCAAGATGCTGGCAGAGGGAAGAGAGTTGAGATAATATAAACAGAAGAGAACAATAACTTTGGCTTTAAAATACTCTCTCTAGCAGAGAGAGAGTATTTTTCGCTATCAAAGTAAGTAAAAACCCAACAGGTACAGTAATTAAAAGTTGTAAATTTAATTGGAGAGGATCATTTACAGCAGTGTAATGAACCATCATTCAGGCAAATTAACGCCTGTCTAGAGGCCCTGCCTATAGGCCCTGTCTAGCAAAGCAATACATGAACGACACTCAAAAAGTAAACAAAACCAAAACAATGAAGAAAGTGCCATCGTGGGTTTTTGAAGACAGAGAAATAGAAAGCTGGTTTGCAGAAGACCATCAGCGATGTGACGATGCTTATTGTTTGCGAACAAGCAAATCCCTATCGTTCTCACGAACAGGAAGTGATGAAGGAGATAGAAGTGATGTTTGGGGATAGCAAAAGGAGAGCACTCAATCGCAAACTGATTACCCACAAGAAGGAGCTAAAAGTTTCAAGTGAGAAACTCCGACATCTAAAAATATGTTTGATAGATATCTGATAGAATGTCTAACGGAACGTCTGGTAAAATATCAAAGAACGTCTGACGTTTGATAGAATGCTTGATAGAATGTCCGAGAGAGAGAGTGCCTGAGAGAATGACGAAATTTTTGCAAGAATGAGATACCCTGATCATGTTAAGTTTAGTACAGAATATCGTTGCTGAAGGTTTGACGGGAGAACAGAGCTGTGTGTTTGCAGTGCTGAACTGACGAAGGACCAATGACAGTATATAACAGGAAAAACGCTTTGTTAGCATCCGGTGGTGTCGACTTACATTTTACATAAATATATGTTAGCAAAAATAATGGTACTGTTGATTGATTCCATTTAAAATAGCGTGACGCCATTTTAACGTTACCAAGCAACCAACAGTCTCATCAGTTGTAATGCTTAATATATTCACTCCTTCTCTCTCTTTATCTAGCTGCACACACACACACACACACTCACACACACATTTATACATACAGGTATTCATATACATAAATATATATATTCATACAGACATATATATATTTGTGTATGTGTGTGTTTAGATATATTTGTGTGTGTGTATGTGTGAGTGTATATATATAAACATATATATCACTTTTATCTTTTATCCTTTACTTGTTTCAGCCATTGCCCTGCGCCCATGATGGGGCACCACATAGGTATGAATTTTAGTGAAATGAATCGACCCCAGTCCTTTTGTTTAAGCCTGGTACTTATTCTATCAGTCACTTTTGCCGAACCGCTAAGTTATGGGAACGTAAACACACCAATAACGCTTGTCAAGCGGTGGTGGGGACAACCACAGACACAAAATCATACATTGAAAGAAGCCCGTCGTTTCCCTCAAACAAATCCATTCACAAGGTTTTCGTCGGCCCTAGGCTATAGCAGGAGACAGTTGCCTAAGTTGCCACACAGTGGGACTGAACTCGGAACCATGTGGTTGGAAAGCAAACATCTTACCACACAGCCACGCCATCATACACTCATACAAGAATCCACTAACAAACCAATCACCAATAGCAACCAGCCACGAGCTCAAGACGTTTTCTACGCCTAATGCATTTCATTCCAACTTTGAAATTAATGCATTAACTGACCCTAACCCCTCCCATCACCCTTCTCTTATTTCTTTCAACTAAATCAAATCCAATTGATGCTTATCCGGTTTTCCATTCCATTCCAATTTCTAATTCTTTGTTATGTTCTCTCTCTCTCCCTCTCTCTCTCTCTCTCTCTCTCTCTCTCTCTCTCTTTCATTATCGATTCGCTTTCTCTCTGACCCCCCTCTATCTCTTCATCTCTCTCC
Source organism: Octopus bimaculoides (assembly GCF_046866305.1). NCBI lineage: Eukaryota > Metazoa > Mollusca > Cephalopoda > Octopoda > Octopodidae > Octopus > Octopus bimaculoides. Next base: position 236,005 of record NC_142951.1, read on the forward strand.
CTCCTTCTCTCTCTCTCCGTACATTTTCATTTTACTAACCGTAATGTCATTTATAACATTTATAGTAAGAATTACATTTTACACGTATTTTCTTTCCACATATTTTATATTCTTTTCAATTTGTTTTCAAATTTGCTTTTTTCATTTTTTTTTTCGTTAGCTTTTCAATTTTTTTTTTTTTGTTCTTTATCCAATAAAATCACATCTATAAGTTTACTATCGAGTTACTATTATTTCCAACACGTGTGTTAATGCGCATGTCATTGTATTTATCCCCCACCTACTGACCACCGTTGTTCGTTTATTTACATTCCCATAACTTAAAGATACGGCAATAGAAATCAGAAGAGTCAGTACTAGACTTCAAAAATCCAAAGACTAGGCTGGATTTAATTGAGTAAAATTTTCAAGGTGGTGCTCCAGCTTAGCCGCAGCGCAATGAGAAAAATAAAAGGATAAAAGAACGTTTATATGTATGTGTTTATATATATATATATATATATATATATTATGTATCTTAATGTTTGTTTTTACGTCGAGTTATGACTAATTTTGACACAAAGCCAGCAATTTTAATGGGGGGGGGGAGTCGATTACATTGACCTCCAGTATTTCACTGGTATTTATCTTAACGCACCCAAAAGGCGGAAAAACTGAGTTGACCCCGTCGGGATTTGAGCTCAACTCTTAAAGAACCGGAAGAAATTCCGCTAAGTATTTTGTCCTACGCCTTAATTGCCCATTTACAATAAACAAACAATTTAACATTAACCCGAAGGATTACTCACTGTTTTCTGTAGATTTATTGTTTTTAAAAGAAGAGGGGTGACAGTAACTCCGAAGTATATTGTGTGTGTGTGATTTATATTATGCGTGTATGTATATGTACAAGTTATGTATAATAATTTATATCATATGTATATATGTTATAGATTGTGTGCGTGTGGAAATTATGCTGATATTTGTCAGGTAGCTGATGAGGGATTCAGTTTGTCAGCATCAATTGTGTGAATCGTTTTCTGTCACGTTTTCCCTTTTATTCCTTTGTCGTTCTCTTTCGCCACAGCTTCATTAGACACGCACACATACATATGTCTTACATACGAATATATATATATATATATATATATATATATACACACACATGGCATACACACATAAATATATACATACACTTCAATACAACTTTGTTGTTGTGAATGAGTTAAATTGTATATAACAGATGGCGTCTGTCATACTGCTTTCCTCGAGGTGTCGCTGCAAGTTAGTTTGGCTGACTTAACCTGATCACAGTCTCTAATCTATTTAACTAAAAGGCACTTCGTCGAGTTAGGAAACTATCTTCGTCATTTCACTTTGCCGTCTCTTCTCCTCTTCCTTATTCTTCTTCTCTGCCTTCTTCACCTTCTACTTTTTCATCTCTTTCCCCCACCCCCTTCTTCATATCCGTCTTCTTCACCTTTTCTTCTTTTGTGTTATATATACACATATATATATATATATATATATATATATATATATATATATATATATAATGCAAACCATTTTTGTTCCTGAAAGCTGTTTTTATATCTTCTATCGACTGCTCGAAGATTACTCACCTTCCTACACCTTGATCCTTCCATCTTACTTTTACGTATATATATATATATACGCGTGTGTATGTGTAGGTATGTATCTATATATATACACACACACACATATATATATATATATATATATATATATATATATATATATATATATATATATATATATATATATATATATATATATATAGGTATACACATACACATACATGCACGCACGCATATATATTATGAACTTCATTAGCTTACAGCTGTTTCTGCCGTGAGATGCAATGGCCTCATAGGTGAGTGACTGAGTAACGCTTATAGCTTCAGCAGAGCTTCAAACATGAACTGCAATATATCTGGGGAAAACAATTACATTAATGCATATTCACAGAAAAGCATTGCTATCCCAGACCTTTAATGAGGTCTTGACACAGTCTTTAAATCGCAGCCTTGGTTTCTGATGGGGTCTCTTTCTATTAACAAACTCCCCATATAGCATCGGTTTAGGGATCCTGCTATCTTTCATTCTAATAAGGTAATGAGGTCGATTTAATCAGCTTAGAATTGCTTCCACTAAAATTGCTGGCCTTATGCGAAACTTCGAAACTACTGTTATCAGCTGACCTACATCAGGAAGATGGTATTCAAGGAGAGATTGGTCGAAATACTCCAGCTGTGAAAACCACAAGAATTGCACCACGCAATACGTAAAGGAATCACCATTTAATTGCTGCTATTCAAGGTAATTTCAATGAGATGATAATAGTGGTTGAAATGGCAAGAAAAATAAACAACGATTTCTTTAGTAAATTCGAGGAAATTCTTAGCATGAAATCGTGATAGAAAAATTGTAGGTATTCTAGCCAGATGAAAACATTTTTGTACCATTATTCAAAACATCTTTACGTCGCCATTTCTAATTCTTCCGATGTCATCGTTGTTGCCTGCTTTTGTTGTTTAGCGGCGAGTCATCTCCGTTCGAGTGAAGTTGTATTCAAAAATCTCTTAGCATTGACCATCACGTCTCTCTCTCTCTCTCTCTCTCTCTCTCTTTCGTGTCATGGCATATTCATACCATTGAGGAATCATTGCTTGTTCCTCCTCCATTTATTTCTATCTCTCGCAACATCACCCAGGTCTTTCTCGCTCTGCACGTTCATTCTCTTTTTCATCCAGTCGAACATCGTCATCCTCTGCCTTCCTCTCGCCCCCCCCCCCTTTTCATCAGCTCAGTCTCCACCATGTAATGCTCCATTCCGTCATCTTCTCTGAGAAAACGTCCAACAACTCTCCTCTCTCTCTCTCTCTCTCTCTCTCTCTCTCTCTCTCTCTCTCTCTCTCTGCTTCTATCCCTCAACTGTCTCTTCCCTTTCATCTTCTTCAACACTTCCACATTCGTCATCCTCTGTATCCACGAGATTCGAAGCATTTTTCTATAAAACCCCATTTCTGCAGCTTTGAGTCTCTTCTCCATAACTTTACTTGTCGTCCAAGACTCACATCCACATGTTAGCACCGACCAGATAGCACTTCAATAGTCTTTTCTTCACTTCCATTCCAATTCTTTTTGCACAAAAAATGTGCTGGTTGTGATGGTGGCCATGATGGTGGCAGTGCGGTGAAATTGCTAATAGTAGTAATGGTTATGATGCTGGTGATGGTGGTGGTGATGATGATTAGGATGATGATGATGAAGATGATGAAGGTGGTATTAAAGTCTGGAATAGAATTATGGTTAGAATTAAATTACAATGTTCCTTTCACTCGTCCAACCACTCAATATTTTAGAGGTTCACGTCAACATCTTCAATCTACAATATGCACGTGTGTGCTAGAGTAGTAGTCGTAGTAGTATGTCGGCGGCGAGCTGGCAGAATCGTTAGCACGCGGTATGAAATGCTTAGCGGTATTTCGCGCGTCGCTCCGTTCTGAGTTCAAATTCCGCCGAGGTCGACTGTGTCTTTCATCCTTTCGGGGTCGATAAAATAAGTACCAGTTAAACACTGGGGTCGATGTAATCGACTCATTCCCTCCCTCAAAATTGCTGCCCTTGTGGCAAAATTTGAAATCCTTATTGTTGTTGCTGTTGTTGTTGTTGCTATCATTATTATTGGCGAGCTGACAGAATTGTTAGCGTGTCTGACAAAATGCATAGAAGTATTCCTTCTGAGTTCAAATACTGCCGAAATCAACTTTGTTTTTCATCTTTTCGGGGTCGACAGAATAAATAACCAGTGAAGTACTGGAGTTGATGGTATAGATTAAATCTCTCTCTCCCCAACATATTGATAGAAAATTTCTTCATTAGCTATTCTTAAATCTTTTAATAATCTTATTAAATATAGCGCTCAGACGCTTACATCGGGCTCGATATAATCGACTATTCCACTTCCCTCAAAATTTCATGCCTTCTGCCGACAGTAGAATCGTTTATAATTATTTTTCTTTTATTGTTACCTTTTAATCTTATTATATTTATTTTTTCATTTTTCTATTTCCTTTCTTATGCCCTTATTTTCATAAATATTATACTTGCTTAAAGAACAAGTGGTGACGCAGAAATTTTCTTTAACTAAAAGTCTACCTAGAACAAGTCATCGAGTCAACAAATCATTTGTCTTGGAGACGCTCAGAGAACCTTTAGTTGATAAGCGTCTACGATCTAGGGCCGGTAGATGATAACCACTCCCATATTCTATAGAGTGAATTGTCATCTCTGTGAAAGACACTAGCTGATTGGCTGTGTTCCTAATTTAACACCCTCATACAATCAATGTGATTACGATGAACTGCTCCGGATATTTCAAGGAATCAAATTCGCTGCAGACCGATTTATCTACCAACGGTTCATGTCACCGAAAAAGATAACTACTGATTTAGCAGATAATGTGATGAAAATTATATAATAACACAACATACTATATTATATACCGTATGCAAATAAATAAGCGTGCTTTTGAAATATTTGTAGCATGAATTGTACTATTGACTATCGTTTCATGTTCATTTATTATATTTATCACCACATGATATACGTTACATAAATTGGAGTTACATTGAACAAGTTAATATTGCGTCGATTATTCTATTGACTGGATGATCAACTAGAAATATTCATTTGTATTTCTACAAAGTACACTGCTAAGCAAATTCATATTGGAAGCACGATCATTGAGACTCAAAACAATTGCTTTATACAGGGAGACCCAAAAGTCACCAACGGATATTTTCAGGAATTTGTTTTTAATCTGTAATTTACAAAATGTGACTTTTTTCACAGCTAACGTACAGTTATTTCCTAAATATGTGTGTACTTGTGTGTGTGTGTGTGTGTGTGTATTAAAGTGTATATTTTAAATGTATTTACGTATAATTCTACATTTAAGAGATGAGGAATTATGTACATTATTTACATTTGACGGATATTTGTCCTTATCTTGTTTGCTGTTAACACGTTTCGGCTGACATACCCTCCAGCCGTCATCAGGTGTCTTAGGGAAATTTCGAACTTGGGTTCTCATTCCTAAGGTATTTTTCGATATTATCATTATCATTATTATTATTATTCAGGTCACTGCCTGGAATCGAACTCGGAATCTTGGGGTTAGTAGCCCGCACTCTTAACCACTACGCCATGTGCCCTGTGTATATGTGTGTAAATATTGACATAACTAAAACAAATATTTAATTAGATATTTTAGAGAGAGAAACACTTGTATAAACAGAGTTTTGATAATTTCATATGTAAACGGGAAACACTCTCTGTTCAATAAAGATAAACTTTATTACTTTGCTGTTGGTCTAGGATTATGAAACGTATATATCCCAAGCCTTACGTATCTTTGTCTCCCTATCCTTGCATATATATACATTCATATACTTATTCCTACTCCATATAAAGTTAGAAATAAAAACAGTCTAATATGAAAGTGAAGGAGGATAGGTTACTATTTAGCAGAGTTTATATCGATTGACTTAGACAAGAAAAGGTCTGACCGTGGCTTCGACGTTTCGCTTCTATGAAGGCGGATAAGTCGAAATTTCGAAGCCATTGTTAATTTTGTGTGTGTGATTTCGTGACTGTCTTTCTAAAGTGGCCAGGGCTTCTGAAGCCGTTAGGTAGAGATTAAAGCGGAAATAAAAACGCAAACGGTTTGGCAAGAATCGACAAGGACATTTAGTTTAGCAATATAAGGTTTGTAGAGTCTCTAGCAACTGTTTCTAGAATTCCCAGCTATTGGAACGTCGTGTCGAGCGAGGATTATACAGGCTGAGTACTCCGTCATCAGAGAGAGAGAGAGAGAGAGAGAGAGAGAGATAGGTTAATCATATCTAGCAATGGAAGAATATTCATCAATGGTATTATTGTAGTTCATCTTGTCCAGAAAGGGTGCAGAAATCCAATTAAAAATCCAATTAAAATAGGTATTCATTAAGTAAAGCCATGAACAAATCAAGAAAATCGATAAAGTCTCCTTATAGAATGAAAACAGAGAGAATGGTTTAACAACGACAACGAAATAAAGAAAAGTATTATGCGGAAGTATTTATCTTGTATAAGGTTTGAGGAACGATTGCTTTTGTAGAAGCAACAGAAGCGGCGGAACTGGATTTTTCTCAAGAGTCTTCTTACCTGCATAAATGGTGTAAAAAAAAAAGAGGAGAAATGTTTAGAGCAGCGCCATGGAAGGCCACTAAAAATAAGATATTTTACTGAATAACATTTTATGATATCAACTCGATTGCTGTTGGCAACACGAATTTGCATTGAACGTTCATTGCAAATCTTAATTTTATTTATTTAACGTTTCAATATGTTGTTTTTTTTCGATGTGTATTAAAGTGTGATCTCCGTAAAAGGTTATTTATGAAGACAAAAATTTATATTCTTTTTTTTTTTTTACATTTTATTGATAGAATAAGAAATATGCTCAGCAATGTTGCTGTGTACCATTTAATATAATACGCATAAACAGACATAGATACATGCTTACACATATATACATACGTATAAACATACACATATATGCACGCATATACATATATATATAACATATATACATATACGTGTGTGTGTGTGTGTGTGTGTGTGTTTAAGACTTCTTCAAATTCCGTCTCTTTTCCGATGCAGATGCACTGACGAATGCGGCTACGGTATACTCGCACGCACAGGCATACATTGTTTTACACACATGCATTCACATTCACACACGCGCGCAGACATATGTATACATAAATATGTACGTATGCACGCGTGTGTGTGTGTGTGTGTGTGTGTGTACATATATATATGTATATATATATATATATATATATATATATATATATATATATATACACGCATACACACACACAGAAATATATAGATATACATACACATATCTAAACAGAGATATTTAACTCTTATGTTGTGCGAGAGAACCCCAAGCATCAAAACGTGACTTTCAGAATCGATTCTATTAATTTCAAATCTGAATTTACAAACATTTTCTCTTCAATATTTATAAAGTTTATTGCTTTTCTGATGTTATATCAGAATATTTTCATGTTTTCATACACACATACACACATGTATATACTTACACTCACAAACACACCTATATGTATATATGTATGTATCTATGACCGCATATATTTTCCATGTATATATATATGTGTGTGTGTGTGTGTGTGTGTGTGTGTGTGTGTGTGTGTGTGTGTGTGTGTGTGTGTGTGTGTGTGTGTGTGTGTGTGTGTGATTAAATACACCTTTACATACAATTTGTGTGTGTGTGTGTAAAGAGTGATATAGAGAAAGAGGAGGGATAGAGAAGGAGAGAGAAGGAGGGAGAGAGAGGGGGAGATAGAGAGAGAGAAAGCTCCACGGATTATTTAATCTGAATTTTCATGAAAGAACCTTCAACCTTGATTTTCATATCTATGTTTGTAAAGAGTAGAACATTAAACATGTCAGAGGTAGATAAAATATAGTAAGATTAAAAGAATTGGAGTTTTGGAACCATTCATCTAAACCATTATTATTGCTATCGCCATTATTGCTACAAAATTAAAGAAGTCAGGGGTCGGGTCTGAAAGTAGAACAGGAAAGTCCGCTTTAGCCATGCCTTGGTTGTTCTTTAAAAAAAATAGCAAAAGGAGAACGGTGACTTAAGAGACATTAAAAATGAGCGAGGAAGCAATCCCACGCCAGCTGAATGAAGATGTGTCTGAAAGTAAGGTAAAAACCGAAAAAGAAAACTTCCGTCACTGGTGAGAAGCAATTCAGAAGAGGACAGGTTTCTGGCTGGAAAGTAAGACAAGGAATCGTTCTACTGCGTCATGCATGGGTTGGTGGGGGAAAAGGTGAATAATGTTGCCAAATGTAAGCAGACGGTAGCTGAGAACAACCATTTCGAACTACAAGAAAGACAGGACTATAATCCTGAAGCAGTATAAGCCATGCCAGAAGAAGTGGTCAGAGGCTCTGATTTAAGCGAATTCGAAGAATCTAGAAATCCTCACCAATACGATCGAGCTGTTGAAAGGTACACAGCTTTTCTGATGAATGGTGGAAACGGACCCTGGTTCCAGTTGTGTTATGTATACATACATGCATGCATACAGGTAGAAAGAAAGATAGAGAGAGACAGATAAAGGAAGAGAAATAGAGGGAGGGAGAGAGAGAGAGAGAGAGAAAGAGAGAGAGTAGTAAGACAGAGATATTTAATAAAGCTAAAAAATCCAATTTTGTGCTAAATGTTTCAGTTTTGTAAAAATAAGCCAAGGAAATATTTATTGCATATTTAATAAGATGTGGGTGGGGAGGAATATGTGGTGGGGGAGCAGAATTAGAAAGAAGGAGATGGGAAAGAAGGAGATGGGGGGAAGGTAAATATCAAAGGTGGAGCGAATGACACAATTTAGATATTGAAATATTGAGAGCAGATATGAAACGTTTAATTATGTGGAAAACGGCTGGTGAGATGAATGTGTGTGTTTGTGTGTGTGTGTGTGTGTGTGTGTGTGTGTGTTTACCAACACACGCGATTGCAGACATATATAAACACGTGCACACACATACATATAGACAGGCAGACAGGCAGGCAGACATGCAATAAAGAGAGACGAATGGATTATCTGGTATTGTTACAATAGTTTCATTAGGAGGCTTTATTGTGAACTAAGTATAATCCAATTTACATATTTTATATATATATATATATATATATATATATATATATATATACTGATTTCCAGTAGAGCTGCTGCAAGATGTTTGCCTCGTTAGCGGAGACAGAATTATCAGGAAAGTATTTGGTAGATGAAGACAACAAGTAGCATGGTACCGTTGGCAAGAAATAGCAAACCCGATTTGTATGCAAGATTCCAGGAGTTCCAACAAAACCCGAGTTAAAAGAATCACCAACAATAACAACGAAACAATAATAATCCTTTTTACTAAAGTCACAAGGCCTGAATTTATGGGGAGGGAGATAGTTGATCACATCGACACCAGTATGTAACTGGTACTTATTTCATCGACCACGAAAGGATGAAAGGCAAAGTCGACCTCAGCGGAATTTGAACTCAGACCGTGAAGAAAGACGAAATAGCGCTGAGCTGTGGACGCTTGGAGACACTGTAGGTGCCAAGCGCCCTGGCTCGGTCTACGCCTGATCCAGGATTGTAGCTCCGTCAAAGAGACGAGCTGCGGTAAAAGCGCGTTGGACAAACGGTGACCACACCTGCTCACCGTTCAGGTATCGCTGGAGATGTCGCAGCCTCATGTCTGCGCATCCTCAGCTACGGCATGACCCAGTCCTCCACGCAACGGGTGCTGACAGCAAATAGACCGTCTGACAAGCGGTACCTGTCGCCTCCACAGGAAGCGGAAGAGCAAACACACCAGCCTGTTCAGTCACGAAGCGGGCCAAGGGACGACAGTCAAGTGGTAATATATGACGGATGCGATGTCCGTATTCGTCACCTCCGCCCGGTCTTTCAGGCACAGCTTCCTCTCGGCCCATTTCTAGGTGAGACTGGCCACCCTCTCTGTCATCTCACCCCAGTTCTTGTCCACTTGGTAAATTATTTTGTTTATTTGTCCCCTTGTGTCACTTTGATGGCATGCGCTGCTCTCCCACTCAAAAATGATATTATTAATAATAATAATAATAATGATAAGAAGTTGGATGTAAAACAGTGCGTATGTTCTTATTGTCAAAATAAACCACCCGGGGTACAATAAAAAGGTTTCCAGACCTTCTACACAAAATATTCGTTTGTATTGTTACCGACATTGTGTAATACTTATAAACAGTAATTATATACGGTTATCCGGCAATAATTTCATACATTTATGAATATCGAATTAACAACTGCAGTCGCCATGTTTTATTGTTGTTGTTGTTGTTGTTCTTATCATCATCATCATTATTATTATTATTATTATTATTATTATTATCATCATCTGCTTATCTGTGTTTTCCTATATCTATCTTGATGATTTATTACTTTCTTTAAATTGTGAGAGAATAAACATTAAAACATGTCTGCTTTCATTTCATTGTTTCTTATTTGTTTTTATTTGTTGGGTCTGTGCTCCTTATTAAACCTTGCACACATGTTGTAGTTCGAAATAACAGGAGTGGGGGTTTTTTTCGGAATTAATGAGAATCGAACAGAATTGTGCTCTGCATTGATTTTTGTTTATTTTGTTCCTGGATTATTTTCTCGAACCTTCTATATCAGATTTTAATATTATTTCATGAAAGTGTTATTTTGTTTTTTGCTTTCGTTTTTGTCATTTTTGACCGAGACTGATTTCATGGTAGGACATATTTTTATAGGGTTGCTCTACAGAGAAAATGTTTCCACTAATAATTATGTTGCCTTGATTTTTTTTATATTCTTTTGTTTACTCTCTCTCTCTCTCTCTCTCTCTCTCTCTCTCTCTCTCTGTGCCATTTATTACTCTCACAAACCATGAATAAACATTAGGCGAAATATGTATTTTGTATTTGAGTTTGGATTGTCAGAGCAGCTTGTGGAGTCATAAACTTCTGAGAAACGAGAAAACCTGAGTCGTTATGTTTCATAGAAATCTTGGAAATCTCCTGCCAGTTATAAAATAAAATTGGGAATTTTATACTCTGCATCTTTTGCCTGTAAACAGAGACAGCGTTCTAATCTGTGACGACTGCACACACCAGAAACACACTTCAAATCACTTTCTCTTTTTTACTTTTCCTTACTTTCATCAAAACTATGTGGCTTTCCATTTGTTTTCTTATCTCCTTAAATAAGAAAACAACTGAATAGGTGCGAGAATTTATATACAACATTAATACAGGTATGTAATTAAAAAATCACATTTATATACGCATAAACTACACACACAAGGACTTTATGCGTATATATGTATATGTTTATATATGCATGAATATGTGTGCGCGTGTATGTTAATAATATACATATGAACTTTTATATAAAAACAAGCATTAATGTATATGTATATTATATAGAAATACTTGTATATGTATATATCGACAAATATCCAGTGTGTGTGTGTGTGTGTGTGTGTGTCTGTCTCTGTGTGTGTGTGTATATATATATATATATATATATATATATATATATATATATATATATATCACATGAAAACATCCCAAAAGTTGAAATAAGTGCGCATAAAATAGGCACAGGCGTGACTGTGTGTTAAGAAACTTGCTTCCTAACCACATGGTTCTGGGTTCAGTCTCACTGCATGGTACTTCGAGCAAGTGTTTTCTACTCTGGCCTCAGGCCAACTAAAACCTTGTGAGAGGATTTGGTAGATGGAAAGCAAAGTTGTTACCGGGGGATGGGGTTTGAATTCCGCATACCATAAAGCAGTGTGTTAATGAGAATGAAGTACAGCATTGCAAAATGGATGGAGAAACCGAAGAATATCGTAAAGTGGAGCTATTGAGAAGAATAAATAGAAAAATGGTGTAGCTGCAATAATCCACTTGAATGTTTTGAAAGAAATTTAGTTTTGCCTCCCGACAGAAGAGTAAAGACCATTTTGTGGGCATCAATTGCCAGGCCTCGAAAATAATGAACTGAGGTAACTGTAGAACTTTCTTATATAAACCGAAAGAAGACTAGAACAAACCCAGCAGCTTATCTGTTGCAGTCGTAGACAAGAAGACAGAAGGAATTGTAATCGATATGACATGACCATTTTACAAGAACAAAAAGAAAAGCTAAAAATAAAACCGTATACCAACTTAAAGTAATGGATTAAAGCATGTATTTTAAGCCTAACTTCGTATACAGGGCCCAGGGTGTTTTTTTTTTTTTAGACTTGTTTTGAAAAGGTGTGCCCTCTGCCATCAAAAACGGTTTTTAAAGATGATATTCCGATGAAATAAATAGAACGGTGCTTCTTTGCTGAGAGTAATATGTAAGCATTCAGCATATTGTTTCTGATATGATGCTAATAACTCGTTCTTGGTTATTTCTTTTCCAAGTCAATGTTCTCCATGAGATACCATATTCTTCTAGAATCAATCACTAACTTTATTTATAAGACTTCCTTCGACATCGGAAAGTAAATCTAGTTAGATTATCGTAAGTCGCACAACTCATTTCACAAACTTAAAACCATTTTTAAAGTGCATCTTAAGAGATTATAACCAGGCATGGTGAAAAGGCAGGCGAGCACAATTGTTAGTGCGTCTGACAAATGCTTAGCAACATTTCTTCCAGCTTCTTTACTTCTGAGTTCAAATCCTGCCTTTCATTCTTTCAAGGTCGATAAAATAAAGTACTGTCAAGCACGGTGGTCAACCCACAAAATTTCCGGAACCCTTCAACGAACCGGCATTTCGTTCAAGGCATTTAGCTATCTTGATCACTTTGAAACCGTGGAAAGCGAATAACCGGACATCTGCGGCCTAGGGCTCCGGAAAACTAATAGCAAAAGCGATACGCATGGACACTTGACTCCTTAAACTAAATTGTATAACAATGCCATTTGCAGGAAGAATACAGGAATATATGTAGAGGGTAACACACATACTATAAGATGGTCATCAACTATACATACATGCCCAGCCCAACTACGAGAATATATGCCACTCCAATACCACTCTTTCGAAAGCTAACCTAGGTGACCTTTATATGACGGACAAACCTTTAAAAGTGGAACGTTTTCAAAGACGAAACACTTGGTCGTTTACGTTGTCACACCAAAGGCAAGGGAAGTGTATCCGTGGAGAGCAAATAGCAACTGTTCGTGAGCAAGGTGTCAAAAGTCTGGGAAGATGGTACAGTTTTCCCCTCACAGATAGACATCGTGGTGTTGAACTGCAGAAGCAGGCAGAGACAGGGCTGAAAAGCATTGATCAAAGAAGTCTGCCAAGGAAGTCCAAGGTGTGGTGCATGCATTTTGGGTTGCTCCCAAGACTGCTGTGGCCCATAACTATGTATGAAGTTTCTCTAACGAGGATTGAGACAATTGAACGGAAGATCAATGAGATGGTAAGAAAATGGCTTGGCCTGTCGAATGGGCTGAAATCTCGGCGAAGCACGGCGCTCAGCTGGTGATTGCAGCCGGACGAGAAATGGAGCACTCGGTGTTTTTCTTCTACTGTATGTATGCATATATGCATAGATGTATGTATGTATAGATGTATGTATGTATGTATGTATGTATGCACATAGGGTGTAATATTTGTGTGTCTTTATAAACATATGCATTTATTCATTTCTCCATAACTTCCATCGATCTGACAATGCAATGTCTTCTCTACCGAGATATGTTAATTTATTTATTTAAAGCGAAATGAACACAGCCGTGACACAATCATCGACTGACAATAAGAAAATCAATCAAAAGCAAACAACGCAAACAAAACATCAATGACGTCACTATGATAACGATTATCATTCGATAATATCTATCAATTTTAAAGTGAAGATGAAAGCTTCTCAATGTTGACTAATCGATGCGGTGATATATTTTGATTGCTACTCGGAGACCGTTTTGATTTGTATACGAATCTGTGGCATATTTGCATTTCCATTTACGAAACGGTTTGAGTTTATCTCTAAGGAAGAGCAGCTTTAGTTTGGCAATTAAGAGTGTAAACATTGTATATATATTTTATGCGTATATGCATGTATATTGTGTGTGTGTGTACGCGTGCGTATGTATGTATATAAACATACACAGATGGATAGATAGATAGAGAGATACCTATATGTATAGTACATTTATATATGTATATACATATTATATTCGTGTATATGTGTAATGCATATATATATATTATATTTATATCTATCTATCTATCGATATATATATATATATATATATATATATAGTGCATATATGTACGTGTATATATGTGTGTATGCATATATAGATATATATTTGTGTGTGTGTGTAATATATACATGTATATTTCTGTCTATCAATATATGTGTGTCTGTAGGCATAGATGCATGTGTGTATGCATGTGTGTACGTGTATGTATGTGCGTATATGTATGTGTATGTGCGTGTGTGTGTGTGTGTGTGTGTGTGTGTGTGTGTGTGTGCGTATATGTATGTGCGTGTGTGTGTATGTATGTATGTATAGCACAAACTCACAATAGTGTCATGTATGTGTGAATAACACATGTCGCTGAACAGAGTCCTCCATACAATCACAGACAAGCAAGCAAGAGATCCGTGGATCGTAACCTCTTCAGGTGTGTGTGCTTTGTTGTTTTGCTTCCAGTCAGCTCCGATCGAAGACTCACAAATAATCGAAGTGTTTTCAAGTAGTAACCATTACTTTCATTTTGTTTTCAGGAATATCTATGACACAATTATCTAATACAGACAGACAGACAGACAGACAGATAGAGACAATTCTAGATATGGACGTATATATATATATATATATATATATATATATATATATATATAAAAGATGTATGTAAGTATGTATATATCTACGAGTGTGTGAATATTATATGAATGCAAATGAATAAATCATTTTTGATTTATTCATTCCAAGTCCAAATCTAGTTTTTCAAGTTTTAAAATACAACCAGAATCAATCCAATAAATTTTACCGATAGAGTACGTTCGACCTGTTGAACTGCAATAGCCTACTCAGCAAAAACTGGTTCCATAGCTCTTAGAGATCAATCAATAACACACATAATGTTCTAAAGTGGAAAAAAAAAACATTTGGTCGCTTGCAACGCCAAACGTCAACAAAGATTTCGTCTGTGACAAAGATTGAGGGAACTAAAAAAAGAAACAAAGAATGTTTATCAGGATGCTTGATTTGTTAGAAATAACAGCTAAATTACCTTTAATCCTTTTCTTACCATATTTCAATTAAATTTAGTCTGCATTTCGTTTTTAATCAATTTTGAAAATAATAAAGAATTCAAAGTTATTAAACTTTTCGTGCCAAATTTCTGTTGAAATACACGGCCCTTTGTTTCAATAAATTTTAAAATATTGAAGAATTTAGTAAAATTCCTTTTTCATTATTAAGACGGTGAACCGGCTGCATCGTGAGCATGCCGGACTAAATTTTTCGCAGCGTTTCGTCCATCTTTACGTTCTGAGCTCAGATTCTAACAAGGTTGATTTTTGCCTTTCATCCTTTTGAAATTGTTAAAATAAGTACCCGTTGAATAGTGAGATTGACATTCGGTTTATCTCCAGCCCTAAAACTGGAGACCTTGTGCCAAAATTTGAAACCATTTTTAAGCTGGTGTTTGAAACATGATTTACCAAGTAACTTTGATGGAACGTTTTGGTTTTCGATCATTTTTAAAACAGGAAGTGTGTCATAGATACGGGGTGGTGTGAGGCTGGTTAATATCGGAACGGTTAAATCACTCGATTCGTTCTTCAAAGGGAATAACAGACTGGATAATGGAACTCTCTGGATACACTGTTTGAATAACAGATGAGATGATTGCTGTCTGGGGGTCTTTCATCATAGATAAGGCTAATTACGACTGACCTGGCAACAACAACAAACATTTCAGTATTGAAGTATCTCCATTATAATCCGACTTGGAAAACACCCGACTGGCATAAAATCTTTGCTGAAAGCAAATTGTAATCCCAAATTATAACCAGCGACGCGGATATGGATGAAGAATTTGATGTAATGACTTGCTTGTATGTGTCTGATGCCGAAACTGGGGCAATTTTTACCAATCATTCAGCCCTATTTCTGTGGAAAATTGGCCACACTGCACAGGATGTCACACACATAATGTACAAGTATTGGGTTTAAAATCCTTTAGAATAAAGTCGAAGTCACATTCTCTTCAAAGCTTACACATTCTTTTGACATTAAGAACATTCAATCCTCGCTGGTATGAATAAAGCTTCGAAAACGAATAAATTTGAAGGATTTCTTTGCTACAACAGTAGAATGTCTGTCATGTCTGCAAGAGCTGTGGGTTTGACTCCCACGGTCAGCCTTCGACTTTTTATATACCAAAGAATGTTCCAACCTAATATTTACATGCCGTTATTTATGAAATTTGGGATCCAATTATAACAAAGAAATGTGTGTGTGTGTGTGTGTGTGTGTCTGTGTGTGTGCACCCTCACAATGATACATGCAATCCATAATACTTATGTGAACATCTCAATAATGCCAAAAGTTCCTTGAAACTAAAGTAGATCGTTTCTAAAAATGTAAGATTTGCTTGTTAGAATTTTAATTGTGTAATTAATCACTGAGCCAATTAAAATATTCTTAGAACTGAACAATTCTTAATTTATGCGTTCTTTTCAGGTTTTTAAACTTGAGAGTTGAAAATATTATTTCGAATATTAAAATGAATGATTAAATTAAAATGAAATTACGGTTTATAAGTATATAATTGAAGTCAGAAAAGGAGACATCTAGAAATGGAAACTGTATTGACGTTGGTTTACATAATTGTGTGGAGTGTATATGTGGGTATATGAATGTGTGTGTGTGTGTGTGTGCGTGCGTTTTAACTGCAAGCAGAAGAAATCAATCGATACATGCAACAATGTTTATCCAATGTATCTGGGCTTTGCATTCTTCCGATTGCACACACACACACACACACACACACACACACACACACACACACACACACACACACACAACACACACACACACACACACACACACATATATATATTGTTAACGTCATAAGAATTAATTAGCCTTCGAGAGAACGTGGAACAATTTTGTTTTGGTGTAGTGGATCTCGAAGCACATCACATAAGGCTATAAACAATAGCATGTAAATAGCATGGGTTGAAAAATCGTTTTGAACTCGAAGCGGTATCTCCGGTAAACATGACAGACGTTCTACCATCGAACCAATGCAATTCTTCTCATTTCTCTTTACATTTTAGAAACTTCCTTCTTACATGCTTTTATTTACTGCATTATATGTACCAATTCCGAAAGAAAGATTATTCTCCCGATAGTTTATAAATTTTTATGTCGCGGTTAAGAATAAAGTTTCGGTTTCAGGCCCAGAACGCGGTATCTTGGGATGTCTTCTATAGCCCAGGGCTGACCTGTGCCTCTTGAATGAATTTGGTAGACGGGAAATATATCAGAACCTCAATTATATTTGTGCGTGTGTGTGCGCGTATGTGTATCTATGTATGTATGTGTGCATGCCTATGTGTTTGTCTCCCCACCGGTTGACAATCGGTGTTGGTTTGTTTACGACCCAGTAATTTCGCGGTTCGGGGTAAGAAACCAAGAGAATAAGCATCAGACTTTACAAAAGTTAATTACTGAGGTAAATCCTTCTCGGCGGCGCTCCAGCATGGTCGCAGTTTAATGATTGAAACACGTAAAAGGATAAGCGTTTCTATTGTTCTATACCAATGTGTACGTTTTCCTACATTTATTTTACACATTACTACTTCAGCAGATAAGATCCGAATAAAACCGAAACAGGTTCAAAGTTGTCTCCCGCCCTTGCCAGAATAATTAAAATTATTAAGCAACGATTAATATTTTCGTTTCCTACTCTTTGTACCATTATTTCCAATTAGATTGTCAATAGTGGCCACATTAAATATAATTTTATTAATAAAATTATATTTAGTAATTTAATTCAGTCAGCCTTGTCTCGTCTTCCAAATGGAATAATTACAATATTATAGAATGATATTAATTTTTATTTCCTCGCTGCATAATTATCTCTACTTAGTACTGTTTTAATACAACAAGCATTAAATTTGTTAACACTAACTTCATTAGAATTTAACCAAAAAATACAATTTTCATTGTTGTTATACACCGATGCGTTCGGACAAGTGTCCACAGATGAATAACACGGAGACGAGGAACGCCTCAAACAGAGGAATCATAGAAGACAGATGAATAATGTTAGCATACAAAGCATATCAAATAAGAGATATTAGCTATAGTCTGTATCTAATCATACAGAAATGTTTTATCTTTCAGTGGACTGCAACCATACTGAGGCATCAACACACAGCACTGTTTTAAAAAAGTACTCCGGTCCTTCTTTTATCGGTCACTATTGCTGAACTGCCAGGGTATGGGGCGTAAACAAACCAACACCGGTTGTCAAGCAGTGGTTGGGGACAAACACAACACAAAGACACATACACATACGATAGATATAGCCATTCCAAAAGATAAACATTTTTGAAATGTGAGGGTTCTTGGAATATCGATGAATTCAGTTGCAGTACTGAGTTCGGAAGTCTAACGTTTCGTACTTCAGTCTTTCATCAGACAACAGAGCTGCTGTTTTAATCTAATGGTAGAGATACAAATATACACCGACATAAAATATCTTTGAACGAATGCCAGGGTTAAACAACAACGGATGTAGAAACAATAATAACACGAATAGAAATATAATAGGATTTTTGATAATGGCGATAACATTTTTTTTTTTTTTGTTATTTAAGGTTTTTGTTTTGATTTTTAATAGTAAATTTATGAAAATTTGTCGTTTAAAATGGAGCCATGAGCGTTTCCTTACAAGTAATCATTACCATTATTGGATTTTATCAACATTGCGAGGTCAAGAGAAAGTCGTCTCATAAATTGCTCTTTAATAATCTGTTGTAATATAATCCGCGTCATACATCTGCTTCTTTCTGTTTCTTCTTTTTTCCCCGCCTTTTTATTCACGGAACCACATTAACCAATAACATGGCTGCAAAGAGATATTTGTACGATTGCATAGCAGTAAATCTTTATTATTATTATTTAATTCTGCCTGGAGATTGCCGCCGGCAGGAGGTAATAATCAGTCAGAGGTTCAATATCAATGGAGGGTCAGATTTTTTATTTAGCTTCACCGCCGCCGCCATTAGTCGCACTTCCTATCCCGTTCTGGAATGATTTATATAACGAGTCTGCTAGTTCTCGCCGCCTTGCAAATAACCGTTTATACATGTATACATATAAGCATACACACACACACACATATATATATATATACACACATACACACACAGACGAAAGGGAGGACAAAATAGCGCCACAAATATGGCCCGCCATCACAACCTAAGAGATCATGGACACACTGAGGCCTACCGGCAACTGGAAAACTCCAGGAATAGACAATATCCCCAAATTCTGGCTGAAAAACTCATACCCACATAGCAGCAGCATTTAATAAGCAAGCCAGTATCAACACCAAACTGGATGCTAGAAGAGCAAGCAACTGTACACCCACAAAATTATAGGCTAATAGCATGTCTATCAACAATGTACAAAACCCTCACAACAGTCACCTATAACCGGCTAAAAATGCGCCTGTAAAACAACAACGTTTTACCAGAAGAACAAAAGGGGTGCTGGAGAAGGATGTATGGCTGTAAGGAGCAACTTCTGGTAAACGAGCCATTATAGAAGACTGTGAGAGGAGAAAGACAAGCCTGAACTTGACTTGGATTGGTTACCAGAAAGCATTCGACAATGTTCCACACTCGTGGATCCTGGAATCTCTGCTCACAAATAAAGTAGCTCCAACACTGTTAGAATATATCAAACATGCAATGGCAAACTGGAAAACCAGCATACCACTGAAAAATGAATCAGAAGTCATTAAACCTTTCCATATACCCATAAGAAGAGGGATTTCCCAAGAAAAATCACTGTTAAATTACAGAGACTATGGAAAGTGCGGATAAAATGTATCCCAGTAGTTTTAGGTGCATTAGGAACTATCCCTAAAGATTTGAACAGATAAATAGAGGAATCAGGCATACGACCCACTTTAGTACAGCTCCAGAAAATAGTGTTATTAGGGTCAGCTAGGATACTTAGGAGGATTCTTCGCATCTAAAGTTACTTGTTGCAGCCCAATGTTAGGAATTTTTCTTTTCTAACAGTCTAATCTGTTTTTGTGTATATGAAAATGATAATAATAATCCTTTCTATTAAAGGCACAAAGCTTGAAATTTGGTGGGAGACGATTCGTCGATTACATCAACCCCAGTGCGTAACTGGTACTTATTTAATCGACCCCGAAAGGATGAAAGGCAAAGTCGACCTCGGCGGAATTTGAACTCAGAACGTAGCGACGGGTGAAATACCGCTGAGCATTTCGTCCAGCGTGCTGCCTAATAATAATAATAATAATAATAATAATAATAATAATAATAATAATAACCCTTTCTATTACAGGCACAACGCCTGAAGTTTTGGAGGTGAGTTACGTCGATAATATGTCATTGACCTCGAAAGGATGAAAGACAAGGTTGACCTGGGCGGTGTTTGAACTTGCAACTTAAAAAGCCGCAAGAAAAACCGCTGAATATTTTCTCCGACTCTGTTTCTGCTCGTTTTGTACAACTCATTTAGATTCCTAAATGGTGACCACATCATCATTTAATCAACAGTTTTTATCTCGTTATCAAATTGCATTCAACTGATTAAGCTGTAACTAGCATCATCATTATCATTATTATTATTATTATCATCATTATTATTATCATTATTATTATTATTATCATCATATTTTTTGCTTGTTTTGCTAATTCTTGTTAATGGTTATTGAGATTGTTTAATGTCTTGTTTGATGCGTTGTTTTATATGGTTTTTAGGTGCTGCTTTTTGTTTGCTGTTGTTTGCTATTTGATTAACTTTGTTGTTGTTTATTATGATGATGATGATATTGTTCAGTATTTTTCATATTTTTGTTTTGCTGCTTTGTTGTTGTTGTTGTCAATGCTATTGCATTATTTTGTATTTTTCTTTTAAAATTCTTTTGAATTTCCTTGGATTTATTATTTTATGTCATCAACTGACAGCAAAACAT
>NC_142951.1:261879-279379 GCF_046866305.1 Octopus bimaculoides
ACTACATATATAACACACTATGTGTGTGTGTGTGTGTGTGTGTACCACTTCAATTTTTATTCAGTACCAAACTCACATCACTACTTCCAACATTTCTACGAATAATTTTACCAGAAATAATTTTAATTGGCCATCAATGTGTGCTTATACACACACACACACACACACACACACACACACACACACACACACACACAATTGATGTATGTGTACGTGTTTGTATGCACCGTAGTGTGCGTGGATTTATTGTATGCAGGTTTAAAAATACGCATGAGGGTATATAGACAGAGAGAGAGAGAGTGAGAGAGAGAGAGTGAGAGAGAGAAAGAGAGTCAGACAATCAGACAGACAGACAGAGAGACAGAGAAATTCCTTGACAAATAAGAAGTCGATAACTTGATTTTTCAAGACGTGTGTGTATGCCTCTGTGTGCGTACGTGTGTGTGTGTGTGTACATGTGTGTGTTGTGTACATATCTGTTCCCATACCTGACTCATTGTTTTAAACATGCATAATTAAGCGGATCTATACATTTGTATGTTGTATGGAAACGTCAATGTTCCTCCGTAGCTCACCCCTTCGAACTCACATACACACACACACATTCCATGTGCAAACACTATGCATTAACCGCTATATGACCACACACAATCACGCACACACAAATCGTTTCCTCAGCAAATATCGAGGGCCCTGAATGATTTGCAGCATTATCATTAGAATAAAACCAATTAAGTAATAATGGGACCAACCAGACACTTCTTCCTTCAGTATTGCAGTAAAAAAAAAAACCCTCCCTTCTACTGTTTATGAAGTATGTTAAATCAGGGACGCGTTTTTGTCGCCTTTTCTTTCCTTAAAATAACAGCAAGGCATTCCGAACGTTAAATATATACACACAAATCCTGCCTCACTTGTTTCAATCAGTGGACGCCAGCCAAGCTGAATCTTTTTTAGTTGATCTTATCAACCCCAGAACTTATTTTTCTTTAATCAAAGTCTAGTGTTTATCTTATTCTTTATTTGCCAAACGGCTAGGTTACAGAAGATAAACACAATGCATTGTTTCTGAAGCGCTATAAATTTCATGACAGTTATAAACAAACACACACACAAACACACACATATGTGTGTGTTTGTGTCTATATGTATGTATGATCTTTCTTTTAGTTTCAAGTTCTTAAGACAGTTCAAGCCGGTCACTAACAAAGTGACAAGACCTTTTGAGCTAACAGAGCTCCCGGTGTCTGTAAATATTTGGTTGAGTTGGAGTGTTGGTTGAACTGTCGATGCATACACCCAAGTGTGTACATCTATTAACTTAAGAATCTCGAATAGAGAATCTTTGGAGTGTCTTACAAATCTTCACTGCGCCACTGATTGATCGAATTTGGATTATCCGCGCTTGTTTCTTTAGATCTTTCTTCGAAAAACCTATTATTTCTAGGTTTTCTGCATAGCCTAATGCATCTATGACGATAGATGCAAATGAGAATTTATGGTCAGGCTACAAGAGCCGTGAGTTACGCTTTAATTCACCATAAACGTTCTCTTTGTCCTGATCTTTTGATGGTACATTCACATCCGCTGGGCTGCTGACCTCTACAACAGTGCATAACTTGTGTTCCCCGTCCCACAGAACAATATCAGATCTGTTATGTTTTCACCTAATTACTGTTTTTACTGAAGTGTTCCACCAGTATTCCTTGTTTGTAAAGGCGAGAATACCTGCTGGTTTTGACATGCCTTTGTGTATGTATGTGCGCGTATACCTAATTCAGTTTTTACCAATTTCAATTTTCGAATCAACCCACATGTCTGTCTTAAAGAGGCCCCCTTTATTAAGCATGAAATACAATTGTCTCAAGATCGTTTGCACCACCACGACACACGTGCGCATGCACACACGCGCGCGCGCGCGTGCACCACTGATTAAAGTAGACAGAGACATGTTAGCTGTGTTTAGTTATGGCTAGAACCCTTGTGTCGATAATGGAATAGGAACCACGAACGTTTCCGCTGGAACTAGGATACAAATTCTTTGTAAATTCCTTAACCTCATCAACTGACATAAATTTTTACAATTTCTCAAACAACTTAATGGGTCCTTGAGCAAGTGAAATAAAGTGGTTTTCTTCCCCCCAGCAGCGATATTTAATAACATCAATAACAACAACAGTAGTAGTAGTAGTAGTAACAACAGCAAATAGTAATAACAAATAATATTAAATACATGAATTAAAATCAAAACTAAAAACCTAAATAAGAACAATAAAATTCACCAGACATATTTCTTGTGCGCAAAATGACATAAAAACCATTTTAAATTAAGAAAAATAAAAATTACATCAAGACCTAGATTCTTCTTTTTTTTTTTTTAATGCAAAATTGTAAATTTAGTAACGTGAAGTTTTCAAAAGGAAAATAGAAAAGAAATAGCGTAAAAAATGCAAAAAAATTTTTTTTGTTTTTTTAATATAGAAATTGTTTGAAAATTCATAATTATTTTGTCGTGGCATGACGTATTTTATTGTGAAGGTTTGACTCTCATTAGCTTGGCCATTACATTGACGCCGTAAAATCTCTATTTTTAGCTGCTTTACCACTTCTTTTCTCCAGTTTTAACCAAACAAACAATGTTGTCTTGTTCTGTATGTTTCTCTAATGAATTTATAACACTTGAGGGCTGGGGTCGGTGATGTAGTAATAAAATATCTCTTGCACAATGGCACATGGCTGTGGGGTTAACAAGGCTCGCTTTGCAACCACGTGGTTAGGGTTCAGTACTCCCAGGGCATCTCCTTGGGCAACTGTTTTCTACTACTTTTTCTGGGCTGATCAATGCTTTGCAAGTAAATTTGGCAAGGCGGGTTCAAATCCGTCGTGTGTGTGCGTGTGTGTGTGTAGAATCCCTTTCTCTCCACCAATACCCCACAAATATTTGCTCTGTTCCTCTCTACCCGCATCCTTCACAATCACTTCTCCCATCTGTGGTTCTGCTACCAGAGAAACATCCTGCTAAAACCTATATATAAAGCCAGAAAGACAGCGTAAGCCAGTCTGATGACAACTTGGAAGTCACTGTCAGCTTCAGATATATATATATATATATATATATATAAGGAATTTTTTAGCTCTTATTTCTAGCATTATAGGTGGTACTTTGCACCCTCAGTCACAACTAGTAACAATTTAATCTTTTCATTTTGATTTTATATTGCGTTTACCCACCTTCATTACATATATATATATATATATATATATATATATATATATATATTGTATATTATTTTATGAGTATTAATATTATCTCAGTTATTGAAACTTTCGATAATTTGAATACATTAAAAGTTTCCATGGGTAGCAAAATTACACTAAAAAACAAGATATCCCAGCCGATTTACAGGTTGATATACCGAGTTAACGTGATACATTTTGAGAATATATGGATAATAACAACAAATGGAGCAAAACGCATGTCAATGAAAGTTCCTTTAATTCCTACATATATGCATGTATTTGTATTTGTAATCGTATAACATTTTCGTTTTTTTTTATTTTTGTCTGTGTTGCCGCACATATTTGCTTGCTTTCTTCCAAAAATTTAATGCCCTTAGCTTAGATTTTTGGGGGACTACCAATTTTGAATAGTCTCAAGTGTAACAGGCCGAAACTGTAACGATGATTGGAAGCTTGACTGAAGAATAGAAAGCCACGAATTTTCCGTCCTAGTTTTTCCTGATCATTTTCGTATCGTCCATCTGCCCGTATGTTTTTATTGTCGTCCGTTACGTTGTTGTTCTGTCTTTGAGATATATATATATATATATATATATATATATATATATATATATATATATATATATATGTGTGTATATATATATATATATATCTTTTTTCTATCTCTTTTTACTTGTTTCAGTCATTTGACTGCGGCTATGCTGGGGCACCGCCTTTAGTCGAGAAAATCGACCCCAGGACTTATTCTTTGTAAGCCTAGTACTTATTCTATCGATCTCTTTTTGCCGAACCGCTAAGTTACGGGGACATAAACACACCAGCATCGGTTGTCAAGCGAAGTTGGGGGGGGACAGACACAGACACACAAACATATACACACATACATATATATATAAATATACATATATACGACGGGCTTCTTTCAGTTTCCGTCTACCAAATCCACTCACAAGGCTTTGATCGGCCCGAGGCTATAGTAGAAGACACTTGCCCAAGGTGCCACGCAGTGGGACTGAACCCGGAACCATGTGGTTGGTAAGCAAGCTACTTACCACACAGCCACTCCTGCGCCTATATATATATATACACACACACACACACATACGTACATGTGTGTGTGTGTGTGTGTGTGTGTGTGTGTGTGTGTGTGTGTGTGTGTGTGTGTGTGTGTGTGTGCGCGAGTTTTGTATGTGTATGTTATTTGTTGTGGGTATATTTAGATCGACGACAGGTATTGGTGAATTTAAAGCTTTACGTGGAATATCATTATCCTGTCTACTTCTCATAAAATTCTGTGGTTGCTGCTCTACCAAATAATACTAGTTAGCATAACTATTATTACTGGTTATGATATACAGAACAAATATAGGAGAAAATAGGAGAAATACAGCATGTAGTTTTATACGAGTTACTCCCTACATTATTTGCATCTTCTGCATTGGGTATTCATATTGTGTTTGGACCAGATCCACAATGGTTTATTACATTATGTTAAGTATTTGTTCTGAGTGAACACAATTTAATGAAGCATCTCCACGACGAACCGTCATGGATCTTCATTTAAATGCACGACAACATCCGTTGCAGATGATGCAAACAGCCACAATGGCGAAACGTGCTTAGGGAACAAATGGTATAAACTTCACGTTATCACGTTATATATATATATATATATATATATATATATATATATACAAGGTTGAGTCAAAGGTTTATTCCTATTTCAGACTTTAATTATGAGGTCAAACAAATTACATACGAAGAGCATTCATTCCGCTTCTACTGTCTGTTGCCAGCGTTCTACCAGACACTTAATTCCACGCTTATAGCATTTGGCTGGTTTTTTGAGGGATAAAATTCCTTGCACCCATTTTCATCGTTATCCAGTGTTGAACCTTCGTCCGTGCAGGAAATGAGTCATGGTTTAGAAAAGAATGGTAACCTGACGAAGAAACTTCTGGACTGTAGACGAGGTGAGGCTGCACTTTCCTTGGTAACATTGGCAGTGTGTGTAGGGATATTGTCATGCTGTAGTTCAAATGTAGTTCTATGCTCTGAGTTCAAATCCTGCCGAGGACAACTTTGCCTTTCATCCTTCTGAGATAATATAGTATCAATCCAATTCTGGGATCCGTTCTTCTCTTTCTCTCTCTCTCTCTTTCTTTCTTTCTCTCTCTCTCGCGCACACACACACACACACACACACACACACACACACACACACACACACACACACACACACAGAATCTGCCACACCACATTGTGAAAGAGTTCGTGCTTGACCAGCGAAAGCGTCACTTTTGCCATAGATGCGGAAAGGTTGTGCGAGGAGCTAGAAGTGGGAACTTCTTATAAAAAATTTTAAAAAAAACAAAAAAAATGGTGATATGCTTCCAAAACCGTTTTAGATTTTCCTGTTTTTTATGACACAACACCGTGAAACAAAACACGGAAATAAACAAGACTTCATTCATGCTTCATAAATTCTCGTTCCAGCTCTTCCAAATTTGACTTTTATTACTCTTCCACACAAGCAAATTGTAACAAAAGACGTTTTTCGAGCGAAAATTTAAAAACGAATAAAAAATAAACAAACCAAAATGGCGTTTTACGTTGTTGTTGGCTTAAAAAAAACTGACCACGTGACTTAACTGCTGACTGTTTTATTGATGTAATTAAAGTAGCAAAGAGTAATAAACCGATGCAACGAGTGAGGTATGCATGGTGGTGGTGGTCGTCGTCGTCGTCATCGCCGGCGTAAACTGTGTGAAAGACGATATGGATTTGACACCTGTGTACGAAGTAGGAAGGGATTGGAGGAGATGAAGTCTGCTGGGTGGAAGATTCCGGAAAAGCTGTTGGTGGTGGAGGTGTGAACCGGAGAGAGGAGATCGATGGACTAATTAATGGGATGGTGCAGATGGTTTTGGGGGCGAATGAGAACGGTGGTAATGGTGCTGGCCACCAAGGTGCCACTCTAGTCGATGGAGGTTAATATCAATAGCAATGTATAAAAATAGCGACGGTTGTAGAGGGAGGGGGTAAAGCTGCGATCATATTGGCGAGGGGGAGTAGTAGTAGTAGTAGTAGCCATTCTTCAGCTATAAATACACACACATGTATGTATGTATGTATGTATAGACGTGTGTATGTATTGATCTTTTTTGCATTAACAGTTGGGGGGTCTGTTCAGTGATTTAGAAAATTTAACGCCGCTGTTGTTCAATTGGCAACCGACAGTTTCCTTTATATGCATTGTGTGTCTGTATGTATGTATGCATGTATGTATGTATGTGTGTCTGTATATATATATATATATATATTATTATTATTATTATTTGTTTAAAGGGCACAATAGATGTATTTGAGCGTTACTAATAGTTTCATATGTTGAGAAATACAGGCGCAAACCACATATAACAAACTAAAAAACAAACTGAATAGAAAACAGGCAAAAAAAAAACTAAGCATAAAGAAAACGCAGAAAGTAAAATATTTTCTCTCTCCCCAAATGGAGTGCATCCTTGTTGAATTGTCTATCAAGGAACAATACAGTGTGTGTGTGTGTGTGTGTGTGTGTGTGTGTGTGTGTGTGTTCTCTTTTAATGTAGAGAAAATTTTGAGCGGTCACCTACTTGGTAGCAAGGTTCTGAAAGGTCTGTGGTAAAGCTTACCGAAAGCGGAGCTAGCCTTCTCGATTCTGGACTCAATTTCTTTATCCATCTTGACGTCATTGGACACAATGGAACCAAGAGGCGGAAACAGTTTTTAATACTTTCCCGTCAACATATACAGTAAGGGCAACAGCAGGAAGATGGTCACGAATGGGGTTGATGGACAAGCTCAGTTTTCTTGATGCTGATGGTCAGACCAAAAGCCGTCGGATGCAGGTGAGTAGACGACGTGTGTCCCACTTGCTTCGATGAACAGAACACCCTACCCGTGCAATTAACGTACAAGGGGCAGAGGACTCGACACGGAATGGGACACGACTAGCCTTTTGAATTACATGTTCAGCTCAGTTTAGCCAACTGAATGAAAGAAAAGGTTTTGCTTAAGGAAACAACGTGATTCCAGGAATCCAACACACGACCGAATCGTGATTCTAGGAGTCCAACACACGACCGAATCGTGATTCCAGGAATCCAACGCACGACCGAAACGTAGGCCGAATATTCTAACCACTAAATCACGTGCCTTCACTTCGGATTGCTATACACTAACAGCCGAATTAGGCAAAAATAAAGCTGCACTTTCCACGTACAAACACCCACTCATACACACGTACAACATACATATATCTACATACAAACGCACACACATCTATCTACTTATCCACACACACACACGCATATATATATATATATATATATATATATATATATATACATATATATATATATATACATATATATATATATTACAGTATAATATAATGTATAACGAAATATTTATAACGAAGCATGTATGTATATATGTTATCGCGGCATGAATGTAGATTTTATATACTTAACAGAAGAAAAAAAAATTATTGCTTTTAAAATTTCCCTGTCAATATTGAATGAGATTGATTTCATTGGAAGCTGTGCAATAATAGAGTTATGTAAGAATGCGACAATGGCGGCGGCACTGCCTTAGTCCCGTTCTATAAACCTATGGCGCGGATTGAAAGTGGTCGGCTTCTATGAATTTTGGGTTTATGGTGGTGGGGGGGGGTTATCGAAGCGTTCGATATTGAAGTCTTTTGAAAAATACAATCAAATACGGTACCATTGCTGGTATATGTGTGTATGGGCTGGCTAGATAGCGAGATAGATAGGTAGGTAGGTGGCAGTAGTAGTTGTAGCAGCAGCAGTATGCGGGTATATTATATTCTCGATAAGCCAACGAACAAAGTGAGACAAAATTCAATATAATATGAATCATACACATGCGTGTAAAATATATATATATATATATATATATATGAATATATATGTATGTGTGTATTTAAATATATATATGTGTGTATACATACATATATGTATGTACATATGCACACATAAACCGACACACAAACACACATACATGGAGGATACGTGTATATACATGTGTCTATATGGTTGTGAATGTCACAAACATGTGTGTGTATACATACATATATATAATTTATACATATATATATATATGACATATGCATATATATAATTATATATATCGTGTATACATATATATTATTCATGTACAATAATATTACGTCTGTGTGTGTATGTGAGAAAGAGTGTGTACGCGCGCGAATAATGTCTTTGAAGAAATTTGTGACAAGAAAGCCTCAACAAGCTAAATACGGAGATATCGATGTGGAAAGAGATGAAAGCAGTGACAATAATTTACATTTTCATTGAGAAAAATTCTATATTTCCAATTTAAATCCAAAATATAGGACATTAAAATCTAAACTATTGTCGATTTTCGGTTCTCTTCTATATTATTTTATTTTTTTTGTCTTGGTTTTGGGCGTATTGGGGGGGGGGGGGCTTCTGTTTCTAAATTGACAATTTTTGTGATGTTATTAAACGTTGTACATCGTTTCTCGATGGCTTCGATATGCAAACACACACACACATATATATATATATATATATATATATATATATATATATATATATATATGAGAGAGGTATTGGTATCTCGAAGACCCAAAGAATGGCAGGTAATGCTATGTGCTGTGGACAGACCATAGTTAAACTCTTGGTTTGATAGTGATACGAGTGAGGAGTTTAATGTGGGTCTTGTATTACCATGCAAAAACAAATGAATAGTGACAGACGACTAAAAGAAGACAAAAAGTATTAAATAAAAGCAAACAAACTGAATGCGCGTGTATGTATGGGTATGTTTGTACGTATAGGATTGTGTGTGTTGCCGTTTTGAATTCCTTTCTGCGATTTAACTTAAATTGACCCCTTCATCTGTTGATCTGATTAGTGTCGCTTGGTGGAAATAAACGCAATTACCAAACTTTCATTCATAAAACCATTTATTATTTCGTTTTTTTTTTGTTGTTTCTTTTTTTGCATTTCAATTTGTACTTTTGTACTCTCGATTGCGTACAAACGCATACCTAAAACGACGTCCTTTATTTCTTAATCATTATCTGCTGATATCAAAACAAGTCGGATATTGGAAAATAAAAAGTACGGGGGGAGGGAGGCATTTGTGACTCCAAGGATCAAAAAGGGGGGCCTTTGGCCAAAATGGGTTGAAAACCTTTGGTTGAAATGATTGATCTGTAATATCAATCAATCTCAGCTCTCTCTCTCTCTCTCCTTAAACATATGTTAAAAGATACACTGGCCTCTTTCACTGCCAAATACTAACATATTTTCCAATGTTTTCAGTTCTCACCGATTCGTTTCACGTTCAAACATTTGACGGAGGCCATGCTGGGGCTCTGCCTTTATGGATTTTAGTCAAATAAACCGAGCCCAGTAACGTTTTTTTTAATCTGGTACTTATTCAATCGACCCCATTTTCCAATCCGCTAAGTTATGAGGATGTAAACAAACCAACACTGGTTGTCAAGCGGTGGGAGTGACAATCACAAACAAAAAGACGCATACACACAGAGAGTGTGATTACGAATGTTAGAAAATTGTTGCTGTTTTTTTATTATTATTATTATTATTATATTATAACGAAGCCTAGATTAAAATACGAAAAAGAATTTGTCTCAACGAAGTGTTTCAAGACAAGAAATTATGTTAAACACTCGGCTTATTGGCGCACGGAATTCTGGGACACCGGTATTTCGATACATTGTGTCTCATCAGCTAGAAGCACCCGGACCTTTGAGTCTAAACCAAGCTGCTGGCTTTGCTTAATTCCAGCAAAAAAAAATCGTTTGTTGATTTGTGCTTATATCTACCAACCCATTAAAAAATCGCTATTTGCACCGCGTACAGCGAGATCTGAAACGATTATTCCTGCACCAATAAGCCGGAAACATTGAATGCACCGTAAAAGAGGGAAGTTATTCTCTTGTGACGTACATTGCAGCATATTTTGCATCTGAACCCGCTGCCGAGATGTATGAAAAATAAATATGCGAAGAGTTTTTCTGTCTTTAAGTATTGAGTTTTGTTAATTTTTTGCTGTTTGGTGAACCTGCAAAAGTTTGAATGTGTACATATGTATATTTACACTTCTATTTATCTTTACATATCAATAAATAAATAAATATATATATAAATATATATATATATATATATATATATATATATATATATATATATATACAGAGAGCGAGAGAGAGAGAAAGAAGAGGACAACATATAAATAGTTAGAGACATACTTTTAAAAATCTAATGTTCTCTTATACGCACAGAGTAAATTAAAAATGCGTGGTCGTGTGCAAATATGCTTGAGGGCGTGGTCGTGTGTGCATCGTTATTAGTATGCGCGTGCGTTATTTAATCACGCGTGGATATGTATGCAGATGTCAATAATTTAACTGAACTGAATCAGATAAAATTAATTGAATCAAAACAAACAAATGAAGGTGAAAATTACAAAAAAATACATAATCCAGGAAATGCTAAGAAACAACAACAAAGAATTGGAAATATTTCGAAAATAAATAGAAGACTGGAACTTGCCTCTGGGCTGAAGTAAACTAGTTTTAATCGATAGTACATTTAATTGAGTAGTAGTAGTAGTAGTAGTAGTTATTTCATGTTTTTCACTGTATATGTATGTGTGTGTTTGTTGTTTTCATACCAAAACGTAATGGCGAGGCACGAAAGAGTTGTTAGAATAGACCATGTTGAGTCATTCGTTCTCTCCAGTTAACTGTGAGATCTGAGTTCAAATTCCACTGCCATCGATTTTAACTTTTCACTACGACAGTCAATTGTTTACTTCATTCGCTTCCTTTCTTTCTCTCTCTCCCTCTATGTGTGTGTGTGTGTGTGTGTGTGTGTGCGTGTGCTCATATAATGATATCTACCAAATGTATTGGTAAGATAAAACATGCAATCGTTACCAAAATAGCCAAAATTCGTCCACAAAGGTCTATAATAAACCCCTTATGAATCGATCCCCTTGGTTATATATCAAAATTTAAATAAGACCTTTGACGCTAATATCCATATATATTAAAGTTTATTACTTATGTAAACATTTCTGTATAAGGTCAAATTCAACTCTTAATTCAAGTTAAGTAAATTACCTTACACATCCTCAGGGTTAAAGTAAATATATATATATATATATATATATATATATATATATATATCACTCAGTATTTCCCTTCCTATCTCCCTCTCGTCCTCTCTCCCTCTATATTGTCTATCTAACTATCCTTCTCTTCCTCTATCTCGCTCTAAATTTCCACTTCCACTCCACCCCTAGTGAACAATGTTCATTTTCCACTAAACATTATATGTTCAGCATAAACACACCAAGCGGTGACAATCAAAATAATGATGCGTGCATTTATTTTTAACACGTTTCTTGCTCATTTGAACTTGAATGATATTTGCTGAAAGATTTTGCCTGAGAAAATACATGTTTTGTTTGTTATTTGCATAGAGGAACAAATTCCTCTCTAGGATTGAAACAATGTTTATCACTGAGGAGGCGGAATTAAGCCGAAAATCTGATACTTCACCGACATCATTTAGAGCTTGCAGTATTTTTACAAAATAACCAGCTGGAAGAAATTTATTTTCCAAAAGAAAATCCGCATATTACAGATGTCTGTCGTGAGTCCGAGGACTTATAGGCCGACGCTTAATCTGGTGTCCGTGGAGTCAGAGTCGTTGAACGGGTGCCGGGTAGTCGCAGGTTAAATTTACCAGGAACGAAATAGAAATCGTTTACAGCTGAATGGACTGGAGAAACGTGAATTAAAGTTAGGGTTTCCTCAAGGATACAAGGAACCGAACCACGATCTCAATTGCTGGCTTAACACTCTAGCCACTAGACCCCACACACATCTTCACTACACTAAAAGACTCTCTTCGGTCATCAACGACAATGGAATTTGCACTTAGAAGGTTTCCCTCCCAGGCACAAGTCCAGGCAATGTTGTTTATGGAAGACCAGCAGTCACCCAGGCGTACCAGCCTCCACGCCATCGATGTTATCTAAGTGAAAGGCAAAGGGGCCGACACAGTTTGGCACCTGTGATGTCGCAACTCATTGCTTCAGCTGAGTGAACTGGAGCAACGTGAAATAAAGTGTCTTGCTCAAGAACACTACACACAGCGCCATCCGGGAATCAAATTCACTACCTCGTGGTCGTGAGCCCAGCGCTCTGACCACTGAGCTATGCACTTATGTGTATATTTGTCTATTTGTCTCTCATATAAAATTGCCTGAAACTTTGTCGCTTCCAAGATTTACATGTTTACACATTTCCAGCCCAGTCGCCATCATTTCAATCCTTCGATTGTTCTACAACCATTTTCTAAAAAATTCCTTCTTTTAATCTAAGCTACGCACAATTTATATTTCTATTAATATTAATATATATTTTTTTTCTCTTTCGCTTCACTGCCTCCAATACTGTTTAAAATTTTTTCCTGATTCGCTGAATCTTTCGTTCCTTTTATCTAGTATTTTTCTCGACTAACCCTTCGCTGTGTACAGTGTTGCGATAACTTATAGAACTTATTTCGATTTCAGAGTCGAAATTACTAAAACTTGCTTTATTAGCATATTTATTTTTACAAACTATTTTCACCGTATTCCTTTATCTCGGCCATTTTGGCGAATATATGCTCTTTCGTCCGTCTTAATGTATTTTACTTCCGTCAATTTTCGGCTGTTTGTTTGTTTTTGTTTTCCCTTACATTTTCGGAACCGCTCCTAGTTATTCTTATCGAAGTTATTTAGAACTTTAAGGCAACGAGCTGACACAGTCATTAACGCGTCTGGCAAAATGCTCAGCTGACATTTCTTCCGGCGCTTTATCTTCTCAGTTTACATTCCATCCGGCTCGATTTTGTCTTTCATTCCTTCGACGTCGATAAAATATGTACCAGTGGGACACTGGGGATGATGCAATCGAAATTGCAGGCTTTGTGCCAAATTTCGAAACCATTTTTGAAGACCTTTGCTTTTTTATTTTTGTAGTAGTAGTAGTAGTAGTAGTAGCTGTTGTCTTCTGTATAATTACTTTGTAAATATATCTCGTGTGTCGATACCCAACGAGAAAAAATGTTTACCTGGGGTTAAAACATTGTAACACTTGTTCTGCATGGATGAGTCACATAAAAGTGATTACAGCCTTTACTGTTTAGTACTGTTACTATGTGAATCTCTTTCAGAGATTTAAAACCAGCTACATATATATACGTGTGTGTGTATGTGTGTGCTTTCTCAGTGTCGTGTAGAAATGAATCGAACACAGAAACCTGTGGTCTACATTCGCAGTAAATTACTGAAACTGCAGGTCAATTTCTAGGTTAACTTAAGCTCCAATTTCAAAGTTCTGCAATATTCCTCTCTAAAAATATTCCATCACCTTAGTTTCCTTTATCTCACCTATGTTATACCTAAGGATTTATAACATTCTCTCGCTGTTTATGATGTGTTTATCAAGTAATTACTTCCCTTTCTGTCGCTCTTTATGATGTCTTTATCTCCTAATTCTATTCCCTTTCCCGACGAGTTTCTAATGTCTTTATTCAGTAATTACGTAACTCTTTACTTTCCGCAAGCTTCCCTCTCAACATTATTAAAAACACCACGCTCTTTTAATCTCAAACTCCATTGCAGTATATCTTCACAAAACTGATCTAGCGTTCGTAGCGAATCACTTCGTTTGATCTCCACCTTTGAAAAGATGATGGAGAAGATGATGGCATCCAACCGTTTGTTCCAAATCGTCCAAGAAGTGATGATGTAATTTTTGCGGGCTTTAACTCTGAATGGTATTGCTAAATGTTGTTCAAGCCGTTATCAAATAAAGGAATCGACATTTATTATTATTGACATTATTGTCCTTCAAGAAAACAATGATGAGAAAGAGAGGAAAGAGGGGAAAGAAAGAGAAGAAAGGGAAGGGAGGAGGAGAGGCGAGGAATGGGAGGAGGAGAGGAGGAAAGGAAGGGAGGAGGAGAGGAGGAAAGGAAGGGAGGAGGAGAGGAGGAAAGGAAGGGAGGAGGAGAGGAGGAAAGGAAGGGAGGAGGAGAGGAGGAAAGGAAGGGAGGAGGAGAGGAGGAAAGGAAGGGAGGAGGAGAGGAGGAAAGGAAGGGAGGAGGAGAGGAGGAAAGGAAGGGAGGAGGAGAGGAGGAAAGGAAGGGAGGAGGAGAGGAGGAAAGGAAGGGAGGAGGAGAGGAGGAAAGGAAGGGAGGAGGAGAGGAGGAAAGGAAGGGAGGAGGAGAGGAGGAAAGGAAGGGAGGAGGAGAGGAGGAAAGGAAGGGAGGAGGAGAGGAGGAAAGGAGCTAAAAGAAAGGAAAAGAAAGATGAGGAGGAGGAGGATGGCAATGATGATAGAAGAGGGGACGAGGAGAAAGAGAAGAAGAATAACAATGAGAAAGAGATGGAAGAGAGGAGGGGGTTGTGGGACGACATCACCATTTCTACGAAGAAGTAGAAACCCATCCCATGACCGCCATAACCCGAAAAGTGTCAAACAGCAAAACTGAAACTTCGAGAATCATGTGCCCCCCCACCCGACCCCATCCCATAAAGGACTGACGACAGCAATGCAGGATTATATGTGGATGTTAGACATGTCATCACTTCGTTTCTGTTAGCATAAAGATTAAAAGCTAACCCACATTGAAGGGGAAACACTAATCCTAAAAGTTTATTAAGCATACATAACAAGCAAAAGAAATAGCAAGAGGATCCAGTATGGCCGCGGAACAAATTATAGAAGATGCGGACGATGCCCTGAATATTTTATACATAAATCGCATTTGTTATTCCAGAGCTTATAGTTATTAGGGGATACTGAGAATATATAATAAGATTGCGGGAAACAAAGGTGAAAAGGAAACACGGGCAAAATAGGAATCCTGTTTAGGGAAATAAAAAACACAAAATTCCTCAATTTGGAATGAAAAACAGAGAAACAAAATGATGTTAGGTAAAATTGCCATCCTGAATTGCTCGAAAGCCTACAGTTTTAGCAAGAATTGCATATATAATTTACAGAGAGGAAAGAACGATGTAGTTTGTTGGAAATAATCTATTGTTGCATAACAGGATATAATTTCACGGGAAAAAAAACAGATTAAATAAAAATTACTGAATTCTTTAAAAAACAAAGCATCACCCACAAGTGGCTGAGATTATGCGGCGTTACAGGAGATGGGGAGGGGGAATGAATAAAAGATATTTCGTGAGTAATAAAAGTAAATAAACATATTGAAGAAAAAGCGGAAGTACTCGCAAATGACCGGAAAAGCCAATGAAGCCAATGTGTGTGTGAGGAAAGAAAGAGTAGCTGGGAAATATATGACGATGAATAAGTTTGAAATAGTTTAAGTGAAGCCCTCAACAGATGCTGCGTGAAAACTTAACCGAATGACTTCAGTTGACTGCGACAAGAACTAAATGTTACCATTAAACAAAATAGAAGGTATCTACACAACGCCACCACCACCCACAACACATTAGAGTTTAAGAAACAAAATTGATGAACATCTAAGTGTAAGAGAGTCATCTCACCGCTATTATGAAATACTGCTCCAACTTCTGAGACAGTGCTTCTACTACAGATACTACTACTACTACTACTACTACTCACACTCCTAGACCACATTCAAAGAAAGACAACTTAGATTAATCAGCATCAAGTCGCTTACCATTCCACTTCAACTTCCTTCGTGGTTTTCTACCTCAGCAGCTCCTTTATAGGATCCAGTAGCTAAGGACATCATCAAGAGGAACCACGTCCGGTTTCGGCCCCTACTCCTCTACCGTTTTCGACGGGGCGGGCCCCACCCCCTTTCAGAGGTGTCTTCAGCTCTAGTGTTGAGTACGTTTTTTTCTTTGGCCCTTTGTTCTTTGGTTTCTTCGACGCAGCATCAACGAATGTCAGCGGGCGACTGACCATCCTGCCAAATTTCCCTTTAAATACTCACCGGTAGGCTCCAGCAACCAGCACCAGCTGTCACGTGATACTATCTAAGCTTCAACTGACCAATGGAGGAGAAGGACATGTTTTGGCCCACAGCGTCGTGTTAGTTTCAGTTCCAGCTGCCAGAGCCGACTAGCTGAATGGTGGTACAATCCTTCAAACTATCGAGGAGGAGGGGCGCAATGAACGAGATCGCTCCCTTGGCCCGCTTGTCAAGCAGCGCCGCTGCTGATGTGCCAGCCAACCAGCCTCACCTAGTGACGCTATTTCTCAGTCGGCATATTATGTCTTTCGAACTAGTTCAGCTCTTCTCGTTCCAGCCATCCATAGAAGCTTCTGTATCTTCCTTTTTCGAGCTCTGAACTCAAAAATGCAAGCCTTTTAAATAACGTCACCATTTTCCTTTCAATGAAGCCTCTAGCCCCACTACTGCCTGGTGGTAATACTCGACGGTCCATCCCTGTTCCCTGCACTCTTCGCTTTAACCTCTCATACCTCTTCTCCTTCCGTTGCTCTGCATTAGCAATGTTCTCTTCCCATGGCACTGTCAGCTCTAGCATATTGATAAGGGTTGTTTACAAAACTACGACAGTTCTTTTCTCTCTCCTTTCTTCCTGAGTTCATTTTAAATTTGCTTTAACCCTAACCCTAACCCTAGAGTTAGGGTTAGAGTTAGGGTTAGGATTAATTGTTTCAGAATCGTTTGTTTATGTAATCGGCACTTAATGTATATCGGCTGAATGGACGTCAGTGATTGGTTGAAATTACAGAAATACGACAACTTTAACATGGAATAATTTATGGATTTCTTTTTTTTTTTAAGAAGACTAAGAGAAAAAGATGTTTTATATGACACATTCTACCAGTGTTCCAAGTTTCAAAGTGTTTCGTTAATGAAAAATGTGGCCCCCGTTTTAAAAAAGATCCCAAATCTTTTCTCTCTTCCCGATAGATTATATTGGCCAAGTTCTTGAGCTTTTGTTTGTTGTCCTCTTTGAATCTGATGGTCATTCTTGCTATCTCGTCGTCGAATTACATCATTTGCCTTCGGCCACTGAATCTTTGGCTTCTTCACGGCAGTTCCGATTCAACTATGGAATGACCCTAGCTATGGTTTCTTTCCGGGAGAATTGGCCACACGTCTTCTGGCTTTTCAACCCGCACTGTTGAATCATTTTCTTC